>NC_056742.1:69755648-70055648 GCF_019279795.1 Protopterus annectens
AAAGATGGAGAGGTATATCTGCATGTAGTTATGGGTATATATACACACACACACATACCTCTACATATTTACATCTACATCTGGTTATACCGTTCTTTGACATGCAAAATAGACTGTGCTGCACTGGGACTTGTAGCGGGAGTGGCTGCTCGTTGGCTGGTGGCTCTGCAAAATGAACACTATTGCTTACATCCCTGGGGTGGTCCGAACAGACCCACTCCAGCAAACACCTGCATGCCTAGACCCATAATTACATACCCATAGTTCCCCCACCTGCACCTCCTCTACAGCGCTCATCGTTACTCTGGGTGCAGGTCGGGTCTAAACACACCACAACACACTGCCCACTCTCCACTTCACGGGACCCATCTCATACGTTGTCTTGACTCATGGGTCATCAGGCTTTCCCACCCTTGCAGTCCGGGTATGTACACGCCCCGCCTTGATAGGTCATTGCACAGGCTTCCTCCTATCACAAGACAATTTTTGTGGTGTCCCGCAAGGAACACTCCTGTCTTAGACTTCTTGGGTCCACTGTGTCCCCCCCCCCCGGTTGTATCCTGCAAGTGGTCTGGGGAGCAGTGGATTGTTAACATTGTTTGTGGGTTAGTTTGTATGTTTCCCCCATCCGGCTGGGGGGGGGGGGTCATGCAACGTGTTACACGTTTGTTGCTTGGGCCCCTCACCTCCATTGGCATGGCCTTACGTGCTGTATCTTATCATAGCTATATATCTGTGTATATCTACACATACATTTATATAATATATATATATATATATATATATATATATATATATATGTGTGTGTGTATGTCTGCATATATATATATATATATATATATAGATATATATATATATATATATACACATATATATATATATATATATATATATATATATATATATTGCTTTGTGTGCATATATATATATATATATATATATATATATATATATATATATATATATATATATATATATATATATATATATATATATATATACACACACACACATATATATATATATATATATATATATATAAAACGACATATGGCTGTATGTGTGTCTGCATATGTATATATGTATATGTGTGTATTTATTTTTCTGTCTATATATGTATACATTTGTATTACAGAGAGGGGAGGTATATATCTATATAGTTATGGGTATTTATACAAGCACATATACCTCTAAATATTTAACTACATATCCTGTACTGTTGACTGGTATTGCTGGATACTGTGTTTCATGTGCATACTGGCCAACCTTGTGTACCATGTATGCTTTGCGATACCTATGACTAAATCCGTTAGTGTACACAGAGTCACATGGGACATCTATTGTTAGTACCAGGAAAATATTCTTCCCATGCGGGACAACCCACACATTGGGTATTCGACCTTCGTCTACACCCAGGGTTACAGAGGTACCCCTGGCTATGTGCATGGTCAACGGCGTGTTCCACACCTAGGATTCTTGGGTCGGAACATCAGATGGGATGGGTCCCGAGGGGGGTGGGGGGCAATGTGTGGGGGTGTGGTAGCTACGGGCCGGTAACCAGGGTAGGGATGGTGACTGCCTGTGTGCTGCGGGTGGGTGGAAGCAGAACTGTGGGTTATGGATGTATGGGTTGGGGGATGGCCTGGGTTGAATGGGCCTGTACTGCTCACCCCGCCTAGTAGGTGGAGGACAGGGGTATGTGATGTTGACATGTGACACATGACAGAGGGCTAATTTAATTCCCTGGTTCAATGACAGACGTACAGTACTATGAGCTTGGTAGTGTCTTGCAGGGTGGACATGTTTGGCTGGGAGGGGGGTATGCAAATTCGTATGTGACGTATATTGCTTGGGGGCTCTCAGGCCCATTGACGGTGCATGTGGACATATATGTTTCTGTTCATCTGCCATTGGTATCTACGTATGTCTGGCCATATATATCTCTGTAGGTATATATATTTGCTTACATATTTCTAACTATGTTGGAATATACCTACAGAGACATATATCTGCTCTGCTCTCAAACACGCCCCCTGCACTCGTACATGCTCTGTGTAGAATTAGGAGTTCAGGCAGCATGCCTTCATTAATATGCATGGCACGCTGCCATCTTCCTCCTAAATGGCTGCTTCTGTGCAGCACTATACTAGTCCTGCATGGAAGATTAGTAAATCCAAGGGATTGTTTATGTTTGTGATGTTGATTTGATTTAGGGACAACGAAGGGCTGAACCTAAAGTACTTAGCAGGTTTAGTGGGGAGAAGTAGGTGTCTAGGTTGTAAGTGTACCAGTTTGTATTTCATAGATATTTTGCAAAGTGAATGACATCATTATCTAAGGTGATAGAGACATGCCAGTTATACGTCAATATTATTACTTGAGTTTGAACATCCAGTGAATTAATTTGGCTTTAAAACATTAGTTGCAATGTTGCTTTATATTTTAATAGTGCTTGCCTTCCATGCTTGAGTGAATGTATGTAGACTAGGCCTTATCAGTGGGTTGGAACCATCTGCAAATCATTTACTTTAACTATGGGACTGTTAGATGATGAAACCAATAGGTTTTAAGGTAATTATTTATTCTTTGTTTAAAAATACTCCATCAGTTATTTTGTATTAGGAGGCAGTTCTAGTTCATCAGGACTTGACTGAAGAGAAGCAGGTATCGATCCTTCTCTGAAAAAAAGTTGCAAGGTGAGGGTAGTTCCAGGGGTATTATGTTTTTTTGTAGACATTTGAAAGATGACCAGATAATTGTCATTTAGAACAGGACCAATAAAACTGTGAGTTTTGAGAAATGAAGTAGTGTCAGAGTAGCTTCTAACACTAACTGCCTAAGGCCTGCCCCTTGTGATAACAAGAACGATTCTACTCTTTGACATGGATAGTGATGCGCTAATGAACAACAGACTTCCCTCTAAGAAAAATAGTTTTGTCAGCAGTTCTAAGGGTACCTTCTTATGCATTTTTGTTAGCTTGAAAAGATGTGCACTCATCTTTTTTGCTTCCATCTCCACTCTCCAAAGGAACCTACAACTGCCCTCCTCTTCCTTGTTTACTTACGTGTTGCATTGCTTTTGATATTATGTACTAAATATTGTTCTGCATTAACCTCTAGTTGTTGCTAGGACTGGTAAGTGTGGTACAAGTTTTATCACAGTCAAGATTGTTTGTCTTAGTTCTATTACCATCTCAACATCAAGGTGGTGTTTTTCCATGCATGTTGATAATTCAGGTAGCTGTTCTCCAAGACTATGAGTACTGGCACTCATTATTTTATATTGTTTTTTTTTTTTAGATTTGTTGCTAGTAGCCTCCTCAATGTGTATGTCACATCTATCTTTTCCCATTCACCATTAATCCTCTTCTGATAATGATATGATTACTGGAGTTTAATCTAATGTTTTGAAAAAAATTACAGGACTTTACTCCTCTTTTCTGGGCATTTCTTTGACTGTCTTTAAATGTTTGCTATTGAAACATTTAAATCCATTAGTTGAAAGATGTACCTTGATGGATGAGTAATTAAGGTCTGTATCAACAATTTGGGAATGATAATCTAAGATGACCAGCACAGGTGTTGAAATGGGTTCTAATCTCTTAGAGGTAGCTGAAATTGCAATATCAGGACAATTTGCTTATGTATGTCTCTCCGAAGAAACGTGGACCACAAGTTGACAACAAAGCTCAGTGGCGGATCCAGGAATTTGCAAAAGCGGGGGGCGCAGTCTGGTTAGTTGACTACTTGGTGAAAGCGGGAAAGTGAGACACTGGGTTTGGTGGTTGTGAAAAGATTAGCTTAAGAAGGTCTGACATCACGTGTGGAAAGACATCAATCTAATATCTCTGATGTGCAACACCTAAAACAACATAAGGAGGTTGCATTAAAGGTGGGAAAAGTTTTGAAACGATTTATTGTGGTCTCATTTTTTATATCACAAAAACCTGGCATTTTAACAGGGGTGTGTAAATTTTTATATCCACCGTGTATATATACATACACGTGTGTGCATATATTTATATATATATATAATATATATATATATATATATATATATATATATATATATATATATATACACACACACACACACACACACACACACACACACACACACGTGTGTGTGCTCATGTGTATATGTATGTACGTGTGTGTGTATATGTATGATGTATGTACATGTGTGTGCATGTGTGTGTGTGTGTGTGTGTGTGTATGTATATATATATATATATATATATATATATATATATATATATCTATATATATTTACACATACACACACACATACACACACACACACACACACACACACACACACACACACACACACACACACACACACGCACACACACACACACACACACACAAACACACACACCCCTATACAGTGTGTCAAATGATTAATGCCCTCCATGAAGCATGACATAAAAGATACTCATTTTTGTCAGACATTAAAGCACTCACTGATAAATGACACTCAAACTGCAGTACAGTCCAAGTTGTCCAACCAAGGTTTTACATTAACTCTTTAAGCAGGAAACAAAAACAGTACTGGCTTACATTACAAGGTTTGATAAAATGTGCTGATGAAAGTATACCAAGCTAGTCTGTGAAATGTGAACTAGCAAACTGAAGATGGCCCAGCAAAACAGCCAAGGGAATAAGAGCCAATTTTACAACTTACAAAGGCAATGTGGGGATAGGGAATGAACCAGAGATGACTAGAACAAAAAAATATGCTATGAAAGAAAAAGAACAAGATAATGAAATATATTTTAAATGAATAATGGAGAACAGTGAAGGATCTTAAAAGAGGCATGTGATGATCTTAGACAAACAGCTGTCAAAGCAAGTGGCGTAATGGAAAATATACCAAACACACAAGAAAGAGTAGAAAATATATATATTAAAAGAAATAAAAGAAAACATGGCACAAGGCAATAGACCTTAGTTGATGGTGACTGATGGTGGTGCTCACCTTTTTTTTTTTATTTTAAGAAAAAGAGCTCCAAACTGTTTAGACTTGAAAACTGCTATGAGTATGGAGCAGTTCTCTACAAATACAGCAACTCAAAGCCAGACAACTCTGATTATGCGCACGCTACATCAGCCTAAAAATGCATCACGTTACCTTCTCAAAGGAGCAAACAACATCACAGATGCTGTATGTTCAAACGGTAGAAGTTTCAAACACTACAATATATACTGGGCTTGTATAAGGAAAAGCTACACGATCTGCAACAGGAGAGTCATTACCAGTTTACAACAATGTTTAGGAGAATCACTGCCACATCGACTGCTGCTGCTATATAAGGCAGGAGATGGAAGAACATATGTTGTGGCCCATGTTGAAGGAAGCAGCAACATTCTTGTTCACACTAAAACTGCTTGAATAATGTGGCTTAAAAGTTCTTTGAACTTACAACTCATTCTTCCATCTCCTGCCTTATACACAAGAATCTTGCCCCAGTAAAAACAACCCAACCCATCACACGCTCCAAAGACACTCTCCAGAGACCTCAACTAGCCTTCCATACTAAACGGTTACAAAGCTGTTCTGCTCCTTTCCAAAACCAGTTCTAAGCACAGAAGAAAACTTTCTTCTGCACTATCCAATACAATTTAAAGAGAGACGTAAGTATGCACCTCCAAATTGAATTCCGTTTCTTACCACACCTGACAGAATATTCAGTGCTGCCCATCGCCAAACACAAAGCAGGTGCCCTCATTATTTGGTTGTGCTGTGCCAATCAATACAGAGCATCTTCTTTTAATATTGGTTGGTCATCATATTTCACTACTCAGTTGATCTTTAACATCATAGCTGGTGGTAGAGGCCCAGTCCAGAAATGCCAGCAAGACGGTCATGTTACCAGGATAGAGAAAAATTGGGAAAAAAAACACACGCATGCACGCGCACACACACACACACACACACACACACACACACACACACACACACACACACACACACACAGATCCTTATAATCACAACAGAAAAAAGTTTATTTCGACATGCAACATCCCATTGCCACACATTTCCCTTGCAAAATACTTGTATAAATAATACATATACTTAAAGCACCATTCTTGTATGTGATAACTAGATTTGCTTGAATAATGTGGCTTGGAATTCCTTTGATCTTACAACCCATGGCTGAACTCAACAACTAGATGTTACAGCTGATGCTCTCTCAGTCACTCCCCACAGCAGACCCTACTGCACGACCAAAACTAATTTTAAAAATTATAATCATCTTTCGGTCTTTATTGTTACTTGGAAAAAAAGATAATGATTCACCACATTTCTTTATCTCTGGAGAAAAATAAAAATACTTCCAGTTCCACTTAAATAAATCGAACAATAATTACTTACTGTGCCTATGCCTCTCCAATGTTGCACCAAACTTCTGTCTACCCACCTTCTTAGAGGAGAGGAGAATTTAGAATAAGAATTATGAAGAATAAAGTCAAGCCTATTTATACATTTCTCATAAGTATACAACCCACAGCCCCACGCCATTTGGTCATATTTTCTCTACTTTTTTTAACCATAGTTAAAGTACACAAGAAACCTTTGGACTTTCTTCTCCTTAAAGTGCAATAACCCTATTTCTTAACAGTAAAAGCAATCCAGGGTATTCTACACTATCATTTAGGAATTACCTGCATTTAACTGTGACTATCATTTAGGAATTACCCTCATTTATCTGTGACCATCTGCTCAACCATCTAAGTTACAGCAATATACTAAGCTACAACATACCTCATCTTTGACTACTACTGAGAAATGTGTGCCCAATGACCTTGTAGCAACATACAGTTACAAGGACAGTCTCTGCTTGAAAAGAAATTGAATGAAGTGTTGATCAAAGGCCCATGCAGTGACCTTCCACAGCTACAGCAAAAGTACTGCCACAAATAAACACTGCATGCAGGCATAGACAAAAATATATGCACAACCATATGTGTGCTCACATTACATAACTACAAACATAATAAAAACACAAGACTGATACTATGTACATGAATACACACAAATAAATTTAAAATAAAACAGCAAAGGTCAGCAATCTCAAGTACCAAATAACCTCAACAGCTCTCACCATAAAACTAAAAATAACCCAAGAACAGTGAAACCTCAAGGAGTGGTATGGTTCAAAGACTGTAACCAGCCAAATAATAAATCAAATACTCATAAGTTAAGCGCTTTTGTCCCTATGAATCAGGGACTTCATCAGAACAGTTAAAATCAATTGAGTACACCTTTTTTTAAAATAATTGATGATTAATGGTCATGTGACAGTTAAATTAAGTCCGTTAAATCAGAAAAAGTAAAAGCAATCCATAACCAATTTGCGATCCTACTAAAAATAAGCTGAAATTCATAAACAAGTGCCTTAAAAAGTAATAAAAAGCAACACAAAAAACTAACTTACTAAATATTACCTTTTAATGCTTATGTATACTGTAACTCAGTATGTAGGTACTATGAACCAAAAATGTTAACCAAAAATATAAATGAATAAAAATATAAATACATAAATCATGGCAAGGAAGCAGAACTAGTTCAATGTGATGGTAGGCTGAGCAAGAATTCCCCTTAAAAATGCAAATGTAAATCAGTAAGAACATTTAAGTTTTTAAATTACTAATGCTCTTTTTCGTAAAACAGGCATAAGATTTGTAGAGTCGTTCAACCCGGGTACTGTAGCTGCATTTAGCCTCAGCTACCAGTATAATTCTCAAACATAAATCGTCTCCCAAGTACCAGTCTAAGCTTTTTGAGAAGAAATAATGCTCATATCCATCCATTCACAAACCCTTTTACCAAATTCCTGCACATGGAGTTGGGGTGTCACATCAATAGTAACCATCATCTAGACCCAATATTTAAACCACCAGGTGGTTAGCTCTGCCAAGGTTATTCTTCCATGTAACACACACACACACACACACACACACACACACACACACACACACACACACACACACACACACACACACACACACACACACACACACACACACACTCACACACACACACTTTAATGTTTCCGATCCACCTACTGCATATCTTTGGAATGTGGAAGGACAAAATCTCATGCGAGCACAGGGAGAACATGCAAACTTTGTACAAAGGGCACCACAACTGAAAAGTGAACCTGAGAACCTCTTGTTGTGAGGTGACAATGCTACCTGGTGCACCAGTGTCTCATCTCAGCACTCCCATTAAAGAAGGGAGAAAAAAAAATAAAAACAAATGCAATGACTGCATTCTAGCCACTGGGGCAATTCATTACACATACAAAAAGAACACAGATGAAGAAAGAGGACCTGACCCTTTCTATACAAAATATTATATAAAATTGCCTTTATGTTAAATAAACAAATCAAATCTGCACAGCAGCCTTTATACTACTACAATAAAAATAAAATGATTTGTGAGATCCCCAGATGGACTTTACTTGTAATACTTCTGGGAAGGTCACCAGGTGATACAGCACATGAGTAGACCTAGGAGAAAAGTAATGATTAAACTTGATACACAAATTAGTGACAGCCAAGATTAACTCTTGTAAATGTGACATCAGAGACTGACATGCATGTGCGTACACACGCCTCCCCTTTCTACAGCTCATAAAGGTTTGAAGTATCAAAGGCCTTTTTCAATTACTGATTTCCTCCACCAGATCCTAACATTACAGTATACCCACTTTCACCATAAAAAAAGACAACTGAACTTCGATATCACAAAACATTTTACAAAACTGAAAATTCAAATAAGCAAACATTAAGCAAAACATATGACTAAAAATGCCAATTACAAACAAATACCGCAAAGCATTCCTAAATTGAACTACTAAAAAGTAAATAAGCTGAATAAAAAAGAAAAAAACCCTCTCAAAATCACAGCCAAACCTTATACATTTCTAAAGAAGATCTGACCCACTGCAGGAAAGCACAAATGCACACTGGGTGACTTTACACTTTAAAATTAAAAAACACCCACCCATGCAAAATCCTGGAAAATCATAAACAAGCATTTACAAGTCATATTTTATGAAAACCTTCACTGTGGTTTTAACTTTACCAACTTCTTACATCCACAATTACAAACCACAGAGTTCAAACAACCAAGTAGATTAAGCCTTACTTTCACAGTCAAATGGAATGTAGACCAATAGATTACTGAATGATTATTAAACTTCACTCTTACTCTAAATGTAAATTTTGTGACTTTTATACCAACAGCACCAAACTGGTTTCCATTTATACTTAAACTTGGTGTTTTAGAGGTGCAATGGGCTGTTACTGGTTTTATGCTCATTTATATAGCAGGATTTCTCTAGTTACTAAAGATACACAGGTATGTAAAAATAAACTGAGTATGGGGTCCAGAGCACTGTCTCTAACTTGTGCCTCAAAATGCTGGCCTTAGAACGAACATTGCCAAGCAAAACAGAAAACAACCACACCCAGCTCCACGAGGTCAAAATGTGTTCTCTTCATTCACTCAGTCCTGTACAAATAATAATACTTTTGATTCACGACTAGTGAACTGGAATAAGAATTAAATTTTATACTCCAATATTTTTTCAAATAATTTACATTGATAAGCATTTTTTCAGATAAACACCAATTTCCAAATCTCAAGAAGGCTCATATAACATAGAACATTGACAATGCAAATAACTAAATCAAAAGTAATCTAAATCATGACAACTCTAGCATCAATACAGGCACAGCGCTGTTCCAAATAGCAAAAGAAAATCATCACACAGGTACAGTACTGCATCACCCAGAAGAAATGAAGTCATGGCAGAAATACATTAATGTTCAATGTGAAGGCAGTGAGGTCACAGCACAGCTACAGCCCAGCACCACACAAATGTGATTATGTCACAGTACAGGTACTGCACTGCTGACTGCTGTACAAGACAGCAAGGTTAGTGCACATCCCAATCCTTCGGAAAATCTAAAACTTTTAAAGAAATAGTTTTCCTTATACCAAAGTATTACTGGAATATACATGACGACTAAACATAATACTCTACCTCCATCGTCTGTCTTGATTATCTCCTCTGAATTGTTTCTGCCCAAGATGCCACATTTCAAATTTTCGGAACATTTAATTACATGCAATTCTCTTCAGTTCAATGAATCTCTTTAAAAAGTAAGACTAAAGCACTGTAAAATGTAGTATACAGTGCAACCTACATTTACAGTTTTACCATTATAGCTAATTTTCAATACACGAGAACTAGAAGTAAATGTTCTACGCTGATTTATTAAAAAACAGACTCCATAAACAATGCTGCCAGTACTGACTTCCAGCAAATGACTCACCACTTTCAAGAGCAAATTACCTTCAGAACAACTCAAGATGCAGAAACTCCAAGCTAACCATATACGTGACATGTGTACAGGGCTTTTCTGTATCTGCCTTAAAGATGCTCCACTTCAAGTGTTGCCAGGACCCAATTTGTTTTAATAGAATGCACACAAATCAACTTTTTTCTAAAGTATTACTGACTCCAATAACTCTTTTTCATAACTCAGTATTGTACATTTCCTTTAATTTTGATCGTTCTTTACCTTTACCTTGCTCTTTAGTTCTACCACCTCAAAATAACAGATAACCGTTAAGTACACAAAACAGGCAATCACAGTACATAGACCACAAGCTGGAGTTAAAAAAACAAAGCAAAACAATAATCATGCCTCTCAACTGTCTGGTATATCACTGGAAAAAATCATGACAGACATTTCAGTATCAAAGTCATACCCTTCAGAAAATCCAAGTTAATGTTATTCTATCAACTTTCTAGGTCTGTTACAGTAATATTTAAAAATTGTCCCACCATCATTTATGGCTTTGTCCAGACTTCTTGCTCTAAAGGATTGAGCGATATGAAGTAATACAGTTTATAAGTGCGAACAAGAAATCCCCTGGTCACCCTGTATCTATACATCATTATTTCCATAGAAAGGGAAGAAGACCACCCCTTATAAAAACAAGAATCACTATCCTAATGACTTAGTTAAGTAGGTCTTGACAACATAACTGTCATGGGTGCCAGCCATTACACTAGTATGGCTGTCACAGGGTAAAGAGACAAAATGCAACCCTCCACCCCAGCATGGTGTTCTTTTACATCTGGGAGTTTGTGTTCCCATTTTACCTCATTCCCCTCGCTCAATGCACTTCTAGTCTCAGGGCTTGCTTTTCACATGCAACATCTGTGACTTGACTTGATCTCACAATCAGACCAAAATGATCAGGACTTGGTTGTTAACATGATATGCAAGCCACTAGAACAGATAAAAAAAGATGATGACTCCAGTCAACCTTAATCACCACCAACAATAAGTGGTTGGCAAAGTAGACGCAGTCTAGATTGCACTGTGTGCGTAGAATTACAATACCTACTACAAATCCATGTCACAGTTACCTCAATGCAGATCACTCCCTAAGAGTGGAAGAGCAATTTGAAGTCTGGTTTTAAACTGTCTTAAGAGTCTGACGTAAAGAAGGTTTCTATTTAATCGTTATGATAATATCACAGCCACCAATGTGCCTAAATTACAACGGAGATGCAGTTGGAGGATCGTTTTAAAGAAAAGTCATCTGACTACAACCTCCAATCACATCTCTGATGTACAGTATTTAGGCACATTGCTGACAGGATTCTATGTAAGGCAAGCATTTAAAAAAAAAAGTCTAAAAAGGGGCTGGCGAGCGCCCCTGCGCCTATGCCTAAATCCACCACTGAAGCTTTTGGCAATGATTCTGTTCTGTTTAAATAGGTAGCGTGGTTGTAAGGTAGCAACCTAGGTTTACTAGACAACTAGCATTTTATCAGAAGTTAAGCTAGGCAGGTTGGCTTCCTCTAACCTTCCATCTGCTAGACCTTTCAGGTGCACCAGGTTTATTTTGTCCCACCGCAGTAATTTAGTCACTGTGGATTATAACTACAAGAAGAAGATGAAAGCCCTTTTGCAGGTTCATGTAGAAATGTGTCTAGTCCCTTCCCTTCAGTTTCTAGGGCAGACAGGGATTTATTTACCTTTACTTTCCTTGTTTACTGCATTGAGCCCAATAAGGCCAGTGAGAATTCTGCATGTGCCAGTTTTGTTGCAGCCAGGTACATCAGTGTTGACTGGGATCAAACTCATAGGGCAACAGTTTTTCCTTTGACTTTTCTGCATCAAGCAAACCATCAGCATACACTAATCAGAGCATACTTTTTGATGCCATGCTTTCTTTTTGGTCCAGGTGTTGGAGTTGATGGGTTGAGATCGTCTTTGGCACCAGTAGCCTGAGTGTCATTTTGAATATTGACCTCCTTGACATTTGAACCCTTGGTCCTGAGATTCTTGGCTCTGACCTCAGCTCTGTGAAATCTCTTTATATACAATGATGGCAAATATAGATAATGTGTTTTTATTTGTGCTCAAGTAGTAAATGTAAGGAAACATCCATGAACTACAACCAATACCAAATACAAGTACAAAAGAGAAACATACTTAACCTGCTTAACGTTTTAAAAAGGTGCTGTTTATATGGGACCCTTCACTCCCTACCCCCATGTGGTGGCTGCCTCCATGCTTCAAAATGTATACATACTAATTCCATGGATACACAACTATTAATAAAGGGAAAAACATGGAATTATGCTATAGTCAACATTCTACATAGTTCGATGAAGTTCACCACCAAGAGTATTAACTGTCTAGCAGTTATAAAATGAACCTGAGACAAGTTAACCTATATATATATATATATATATATATATATATATATATATATATATATATATATATATATATATGTGTGTGTGTGTGTGTGTGTGTGTGTGTGTGTGGTGCGACCTTGGAGTTAGTATATTTAAGTAGGTGGGGTGTGGGGGGGGTGCAGCCCCCCAGCTTGTACATAGGATTGGGTTGTGTGCTTGTTTGTGGGGAGGAAGGTTTGTGTATGTGTATGTGTGTGGTGTGTGTGTAGTAAAGAAGTCGCGATTTTGAATTTCGCGCTTCTGGGTGTTCGATGTTTTAGCCTTTCCACTTTATGGGCTTGAGATTTTGAAATTCGATAGTTCAGGATGTCGAGCTTATAAAGTGAATCCATATATATATATATATATATATATATATATATATATATATATATATATATATATATATAGCTGCAGGTTACTCTGTCAACTGCACATCTTATTGACAGAGTAGACTGCTATTAATTTATATTGAATTTCTCTTTTATCACCTTTCATTCATTTCAAATGCTCAGCTTGTTGACTTCTATTTCTGGTGTGTTGTTTGTTCTTGCATGGAGGTAAGTGGGGATTTTTCAATTGCAGGGCGTTTTGCAAAGATTGAACACTTCAGCATTAGTAGTAGGGGTGTGTGTGCGAGTATATACAGGTTAGGGTTGGATATGGGGCTATGTATAGTGCTAGCTGAAATGCTTTGTGTGTGTTTGTGACTTTGTGTATGGGCTGTGAATATGTGCACAAGTGCTTCCAGGTTAGGGTTAGAGTTAGATTTGGGGAATGTGATAGACTGAACATTATTTCTGTGTGTGTGGCCTGTTGACTTGTTTAGTGGTACTGTTAGGGAAAGGACTTTTGGTAAGGTAATATGTATGGATGGGATTAGGGGAAGCCACTAGATTAAAGTTATGGCTAACAAACATGAGTAAGGGTGTTCGGCGGGGGTGGGGTGGGGGGGGTCAAAGTCTTACTTCTTCTCACACTAACCTGTCCACTACCTCTAAACCCCAACCCTACATATTACCTTACTGAAAACCCTTTCTCTAACAGTGCCACTACTCAGACAAATTATTTCTGTAGATTGTGCTATTTATTTATTTTTATTATTAGCGATTGTAGGAGGAGGATGTTGTTTTTTTTTTGTGATCAGGTTAGTTTCAGTCTTTTTTTCAGTATTTGTTTAGTTTAACATGAGAAATAAATGTAATGAGATTCAATGTTTTGTTTAAAGATAGTGGAGAAAAAACTACTGATGGTGAAAGAGTCCAACTGGGCATTCCTAGTCTTGGGGAAAGCATATGACAAGGTCCCAGGACATACCTCTCAGCTGTACAGATTTTCACAGAATGTCCAGATTTTTGCCTCATACTATAATCTCTTCCTCATAAAAGTTGTGGTTTTCTGCATTTCCGTGGCAAATCAGTGAGGAGTGAATTCACTAAATAATGGCAGTCATTTGAGTTTCAGACTTCATACCATTCAGAAAATGCATGGTAACACAAGACCTTTCATCCTAGCAACTTTTTAAGTTTATAAGAACAGTATTTAAAATTGTCCTATTTTTGAGGCTTTGTCCCCCCGTCGTTTTTGGCTTTGTTCAGATTTTTTTGTGCTAAGAGGTTGAGAGCTATGTCCCAGGAAAACTGATGTGGGCAGTCCTGTGATGGTTTGAGGTCTTGGAAACATTGGTAGAATTAGTGTAGGCCAAGTACAATGACCCAATGATGCAAGTACTGACATTGTTTGGGGTAACAGAGGGACTCCTAGTGGGAGTAGGGGTTCATCAGGGTTATACTGTGAGTGCAATGCTGTTCATAGCAAACAGGTTGGTAGGGACAGAGCAGCAACGCTGCTGTATGCACATGATGTGGCATTACAGGCAGACTCTGACCAAGAACTTCAGCAAATGATAGAGAAATTGAATGTAAACTGAAGTCACATGGGATGGAAAGACAAATGAGGGAATCAGAAGAAGAAGCTAAAAACTGAGACAGAAGGGAAAATAGTGGAATGGGTTAGCAGTTTCAAATATCTGGGAGGGATAGTTTAGGAGAAGGGAAGTCTAAATGAGGAGGTCAGAGTTAGAATTAGAGGGGCTGCAACCATAGTTTGTGATAGAAGAATGCCAAAGTAGCTGAAAATAAGGTATACAAAACAGTGATGTGAACAGTACTTCTGTGTGGCACAGAAACCTGGGCAGTGAAGGCAGAGCAGTTGAAGAAACTAGAGGTGATGGAGAAGAATTGCCTAAGGTGGGTGGTAGGATACACACTGTGGGGCAGATAAAAGTATGATGACATTAGAGTAGAAGCCAAAGTAGCTCCAGTTACAGAGAGGGTCAAAGGGAACAGACTGGTTTACACACATGCAAGAAAGTGGTGTAGAAGAATTGGGAGAGATGAGAAGAAATCAAGAAAAAGCAAGGACATACAGCCAAGAGATGGATGGACTGTGTAAGAGAAGACCTCTGTGAGGAAGAGAGAAATGACGACAGTTAATGCAACACCCTGACCCCATATAGAAAAGAAAGGGGAGCTGAAGATAGCAATGATAATGACGTGTATATTTACTACCTGGAGTATATATATATATATATATATATATATATATATATATATATATATATATATATATATATATATATATATATATATATATATATATTTATATAAACATATACTCATTTTATTCATCACATTAATACTGTATATGTAGATGTGACTCTACCACAAATGAACTCCTCTTTTACAAAACAAAATAGCCTGTCTTGCAAAGTCCTTTTAACCCCTTTGTTAATAAAAGCATCAGAAATGTAGAACATTCACTAACCTTTTATGATGCAGATGTAAATTCCTTTTTCTTCAAGGTGGGACATGAAAAATTCTGATTTAGTAGCTTTTATTGGCAATATTCTGCTTTTAAAGTTAATAAAAGCTGAAACAAGCTATTGCTTTTCTGTATCCTGCCATTAAAATGCAAAGCCAAAAAACAGAAGTTCAGCGGCATATTTTATTACTCTTTATACTGCTCTCACAGCTAGATGTGCCGTTTATTAAAATATCTAGGTCACTCTTTGATTTCTGTAGAAATAAAGTGTCATCAGGTAGCAATCATGACTATAAATCTTTACTTCATAAAGTTAGGGAGGAAGCATGTGTAAAATTCATGAGGCTTGCCAATTTGTGCAAAGTTGCAATGTTGACAACATGATAGTGAAATATATGTGTAGTGTAACAGTGTCATCAGGCCAAACTTTCAAGTATAATTTTTCCTTTCCACAGTTATGTTAAGCATAGTTCCATTTTTCCATCCATGCTTTGACTTTGTAAACCAGTTCTTGAACTAAATGTTGTAGCATTTGTAAATATGTATATGTTTTATAGCATATCCTCGCATCTGTAAATATGTTTTGTTCATTTTTTATGTGATCCTATTCACCCAGACTGTGCCTGCAAATAGTCCATTGAGATCAGTGCACTACTCTGGTAAACAAATATTAAAATAAATAGATAAATAAATAACTAAATAAGTTAGTCAGGGACTGGGCATGGGATTCTTAGGGACTGATATAATGTACTGTGCAGTAGTGGTGGTAGAATGACACCAAGATTCATAGATGTTGCTTTATTAATACTGCATAAAACACCATAATTCAAAGCACTTAGATTGGTATGCATAACGCTGCAGTGATGTGGCATAATGGAGTGGTAATGAATATTCTGCTGTGACATGTATTATATGCTCCTGATTCTTAATTGAGAGATGTCACAATGTGCTGTGACCAGATGGATGTTAAAAATGTTATGGGAACAGGATTATACTTTGTCCACAGCAGGAGAATATCCTCTCTCCTGAGCGTTAGCTACTGAAACATGTTGCTACTACACATTTTTTTGGTGGTGGTATGACAGACTTCTGGATGGTTCTTCAGCGCTTGGCCTCTCCACTCTGCCAGCAGCTTAGCATCCCATCATGCTTTGCAGATATAACATATTCTAGTACAGCTTTAAGACTAAGTACTAATGCTATTGGGTAATGCATATCATACTGTTTTTTTAGCACTTAATAGTCACAAAACAAAACAAAACTCATAAATTCTGATAAGACATCCACAACATCTATGTTTTTGTGAAGATTATACATTTTACATGGTGTCAGAAATGAATGAGATTATTAAGTTGTTATGCGCCATTAGCACCTCAGTTTTATTTTTCAAAATAAAGTTGCCTTTTCATTTTTCATTCCATGACTCATGAGCATCCCTCAGGGCATTTTATTCTTTGCTGAAAGTATGGTTTAATAGAATTATTTATTTATGAATTTGTCTTTGCTGACCGGGAAATGTCCGGCTGGGTAAACCCCATTTTCAGAAGAGGCCAGGGGAGAAAGCCTCCACAATTAAGTTACGTGTGATGCACATTTATATTTGCAGGATAAAAGCATTTATACATGAGTTTACTTACATTATTTTTAAATATTTCTTACATGAACATAGCATTTTCACACAAAATACAAGAAGGAAAGTAATGTAAATTGGCTAAGTATCGAATAGAAAAATAAACTACAATAACAGTTAATGTATTTATAGCATGACAGCTGCAGGGAAAAAATCAAACTGGGGTACTTTTGATGTTAGTAATTGTTTACAGACAGGCAAGTACTAATGTAGCTTAACAACTGATGTTAAGAGAGAGATGAAAGGAGAAATTATGGAAATGCCCAAAAAGATAAATGGACAGAAGAGGAATTGTAGTCAGTGGTAGAGTGTGGCAGGAGGAAAAGTGAATTTAGGAAATAAATGCAGTATGAATAAGAATGATAAGGTACAAAAGATTAGGAAATAAAGTGGATGTAAGAGTTGGAGAATAGTAATCTGAGTTAAGCTAGCCAGCTGAGCAGGAAAAACAGAGCCATCACTGGCATAGGTGCTGTTTAAGCAAATTTTTGAAACCATTTATTTTTCTCTCTGTTTTAACTGTGTGGAGATTTCTTTCCAGAGTTTGGACACATAATGGGAGGAGAGAGAGTCTCCAGCAGTGTTGAATGGCTTACTGATACATAATAAGAATTTATTGCTAGAGCAAAGGTCTCTAGTGGATGAATAGTACAGTATGTTAGAATTTATACATTTAAACACAATAGTGCATGCACATTTTTGTTTGTTAAAAATAAGTAGGAAAAGTAGGAAAAAATAGAGTAGTTAATAACTGTATATGTTTGGTATCCATACTGTGCAATAACTGTTCCATGACTAGTATAGCTGCAAAGAGAACTGCAGACAAGTATGATTCCCTAATTCCTGACTATTACAGCTGCAAGGATGACCGGAGACAGGGACAGTTCCCTAAGTCTTGAAGATTGCCACATAATTCACCTTGAAGCAGAACAAAAATCAGCTTATCAGCAGACTGCATGCCATCAAGTAGACTTCAAAAGATTACTTTCATAGACAGGATCCAAATACTACAAAAAGTACTAAAAATGTACTATAAGACTAAATGGTGTTCTGGTATTTTTTAGGAACATCTGTTTTGATGTAAATGGAGAATCATCATCTGTATTTGTTTCAAAAAGCAATCCCACGGTAGTGGTGCTGCAGTAGCATTGTTGCCTCACAGCAAGACGTTGTCCCATTCGATTCTCAGCTAGAGCGTCTTCTGTGTGGAGGTATGCACGAATGAGCGTGCCTTCGTTGAAGGTTGTGCGTCAGGGCTGGTAACACGGCACGTAAAAATCCACTATCAAACATTAGCGGACCAGAGTTCCACTGTGGCGACCCCTAACCCATAAGCCAAAAGACACAACATTTTTTTTCGAAAAGCAAACCTTGTACATTAAAAGCTGTAAGCTGTAATGTATAGTACGTGTCATCTGTTATATAGATATAATTTTATTAGTAACTGTGCTTAAGTTGCTTAATGTTGTAACAGTATTAACTATTACAAAGTGCCATCATAATTAATTTTTCACAGTAGAGAATTTTGTAATGCTGGGCATTTGTCTGGAGTGTACAGTAGGTTGTGGTCAATGATTGGTTGTGAGTATGTCAACTGGTTTGAGAATTCGAGCCAGTTTAATTGTTTTAATGCAAAACAGTAGTGTGTTTTATACAGCTAAGTGGTTGCAAATTTAGCTATTTTGTTGTAGCAGGAGGCTAGTTTAGGTTTATATGTAGTGTTAATATTTGTAAGGATAGGGGAAGCATATAACAGAGAAGGATGTTGCTGCTAAGGTAATCCTTGCTTGATATGTCAGGTAGTGTTTGAAGCTATAGAGGGAGTCAGGTTTTTGGTGAGTTTTCTTGATGGATTGAAGTATGTGGTGATCAGATTTGAGGTTGTCATCTATTATGACTCTGAGTAGTTTAGTTTGGCTTATGGTTTCTATTTTAGTGTTATTACTTGAGGTAATATGAAATATGTGTTTCTGGTTAAGGTGTTGTTTTGGAGTAATAGCTTAAGGTTGTTTTTTTTTTCTTTTTTTGGGGGGATTTAGCAGCAAGTTAGAATTTTTTAGCCATTTTTTCAATGTCAAGTCAAAGATTTTTGAGTGATTTCCTGTTATTTTGTTATGGATGGGGCAGAGCAGCTAAGGGTTGAATCGCTGATGTATTGTACAAGAGTGGAAAAGTTTGTAGCAGTATGAAATTTATTTATGAAAATATAAAATAGAAGAGGACTGAATATTGACACTTGGGGAACACCAACAAAGATTGACTGAAATGCTGAAAGGTTTTGTTGCCATTTAGTTGCCTGCTGACGATTGCATAAATAACTGTAAAACTAAGAGAGGGAGGGATAAGTGAGACCTACAGTTGCAAGTTCAGAAAGGAGCTTTTGGTGGGATACTGTGTCAAATGCTTTGAAAAGGTCAATGAAAAGTGAAGAAACAAGGTTGCTCTCATTTCTGTATTGGTTTACTATGTTGTTGAAGTTGAGTAGAGCAGTAGTAGCAGTAGTACTGTAGTTGGGCCTAAAACCATGCTGGGTGTTGTGGAGAAGAGGTTGTGTTTGATTATACATTTTATAAGCTGAGAACTGAATACATTTCTTGAAGATTTTTGAGAGAGGTGATAGGCTAGCAATAGGTCTGTAGTTTAAATTCATAGATTGTTGCGAGGCTAATGATCGGGGAGGGGCTTTCTAAGTCTAGCCATGTTTTCCTGAAAGAATAATGATGTCCTATATCCAAATAAGACATTTAGGGCCAAACATTTATAAGCTACCTCTGTCCATAGCTCTCAATCTCTTAGCACAAAAAATCTGGACAAAGTCAAAAATAATGGGGGGAACAAAGCCCCAAAATAGGGGCAAATTTTAAATACTGCTCTTATAAATTTAGAAAGTTGCTAGAATAAAAGGTCTTGTGTTACCATACATTTTCTGAGTGGTATGAAGTCTGGAACTCAAATGCTGGTCATTATTTTGTGAATTCAGACATCGCTGATTTGCCACAAAAATTCAGGAAAAAAAAAATTTTATGAGGAACAGACCGAAATTTTGAGGCAAAAAGGTGGACATTCTGTGAAAATCTGGACATTTGAGAGGTATGCCTCTGTCTATAAAAGACATTGGAGCCAGCCTGGTGTAAATTTCCTATTCCCATCCACTGGTCTAGGTTGTACTTAAACTTGGTAATAGACAAACTCAACTTCACATGGATGGGAAGCCTGCTCCATAGGAGGGGCAATCTCTGGGACACATATCTGTCTCTCCAACTCGTTCTAAGTCACAGACAAAATTCATGTCCCTAGACCTTGTATTTCTGGTACTCTTTGACTTATTCATAAATGTGGGATTTGCCAGTGCCTTGTAAGCCAGGCATAGTTCATCCCTCAGCAATCTGGAAGAGACTGAGTAGAAAGAATGCAGGTGTTCTGCATAAGGCAGGTTTGTTACGCTTTGTATTCTTTTTCAAAGGAACCTCTGAGCTCACTATGGTTGCTACATATGTCTGGTGAGGTACATACCAAAGGCAGCATTGTACTTTATGACTGGTCTGATAAGGGCAGAGTACAGTGAGATAATGACCTCTTTTGACTTAGATGACATGCCCTTACTTAGAAGTTGTGCAACATAAAAGGATTTCCTTACTACTGTGGCCATGTTCTGGTCAAAGGTAAGGCTACTGTCTATGAGCATACCCATATCCCTAACCACTGAATCGACTCTTACCAACATGGTATGACTTCCCAAAGGGTACAATTATGCATTTTGTAGCACTGAGTTTAAGACCATGGCTTTGGCACCATTTGTTAGTCAGAGATGGACCTTCTTGAAGAATGCTAATGTCTGCAGGGAAGTTGATGATAACTCCCAGCCTGCAATCATCTGAAAAATGTAGTCAGCGATAAACCTTCAAAATTTGCTTCCATTTCAGAAAAATAGATGCCAAAAAGGAGTGGGCCCAATACTGAGCTCTGGGGGACTCCACTAGTGACTGGGCTCTTAGTGGAGGTGGTCTCATTTATTTTGACCTCTTGGGTTCTCTTAGTGACTGTCCAGTGGGTGATAAATGGATTTATACCTAAATTAGTGAGCTTATCTATAATGCCTGAGTGGGGTATTGTATCAAAAGCCTTGGCCAAGTCATGCTAACCTGTATGAATGGTTTTACCTGCATCCAATGCTTTGGTGACCCTCTCAAAAAAGTCCACCAGGTTTAATAGGCATGACCTTCCTTTAACAAAGCCAAATTGTGATGGGTCCAGCATTTGCAGGTTATCAATGTCCTCATTTATCATGTCCATGATGATTATTTCCATGGCCATGCATATGAGACTGGAAAGACTTATGGGCCTATAGCTCTCAAATCAGTGGTTGGACCTCCTTTCTGCAGGGGACTGACTGTAGCCATTTTTCATTCCTCGAGTACAAAACCTAAGTGAATGCTCAAGTTGAAAACTGATTCAACTGGACCAGAGAGGTTGCACTTCATGTAATTTATTAAACATCCTGGGATGTTATCAGGGCCCATCAATGCAGTGTTTTTGGCCTTGGAAAGTACATTGATAGCCTATTCCCTAGTAATGGCTGGGAGAATTGTGGTATGTGATATTTCCTTCGGAGTATCAGGGGGAGTGTGTGTATGTGTGTGTGTGTGTGTGTATGGGGGGGGGGGGGATTTGAGCTGAACCTGTCAGCAAAAATGTTGGCAATGGCTTCTGGTTCAGTGTGGGTGATGCCATTTACAATAGTTCTGTGCTTTGTTGTGTAGTTCCTCTGAGGATACTGACATAGCTTTAGAAAGCTTTGTGGTTGTCCTTTGCCTGAAAAGCTATTTTTTCTTCAAATTTAGCCTTTGAAGTATTAACTAACCCTCTTAGCTGCCTGCGTAGATTGGTCAGAGAGCTTTTAGCATGTATGGCTTTGTTCCTCCTATGCTTGGCCAAGATTTTTTTCTTTTGGTGTATAACCGATTGATATTGTGATTCCACCAGGGTGGCTTGTCTTGTGTGTTTCCCTTATTTTTCATAAGAGTGAGCATAGCTTGCTTTATACAGCCATCAATATGGCTGTACAGAGATTTTGTAAATAGATCAGCATATACTATGGTGTTTACTGGGTTTGGGGGTGTTTACAATTTAGCCAGGGAGTGACTTATTGGAGAGGTTAGCCTTGGAATAGTTCCTAAAGGTTTTTGGTTTCACTGGATCCCCGGGTTTATTTTTTATTTTAAGTAATACTGCCTTACAGTCAGATCTGGAATGGCCATGGTAGTGCAGCGGTTAGTGTTGTCACCTCAGAGCAAGAGGCTCTCCCATTTGATTCTCATCTGGAGCTCCTTCTGTGTGGAGTCTGCATTTCCTCCTCATGGTCAAGTGATGCTAAAGACATGTAGGTAGGTGTGAGCATGAATGGGTGTGCCTTCTTTGAAGGCTGGGCGTTGGGCTGGCAATTTGGCACCATAAAAATCCACTGCCAATCATGAGCAGACTGGAGTTCAGCTGTGGTGACCCCTAACCAGGAAAAGCCAAAAGACTTTTTGCCTTAATAGTCAGATCTGATCAGCAAAGACATTACAGTGGGAAAGGAACATTGCCCCCCCCCCCAAGTTTGTGAGTATAAGGTCAAGGATCTTTGTACCCATGGTAGGAGACAGGACCAACATTTCCAGGATGTTGATATTAACAATTTCCAGGGCACTTTCTATGGGCTTGGCTTGTAAAGGCTCCAGGGCCATTAGCCTAGTACACACCTATGAACCTATGAGCAAAGTTTAGGAATCACTGGGTTTGTGCATTAGAAGTAGTATAGGATTCCCATATCTATAGAGGGGTAGTTGAGATCCGCCATGAATATCATATTGGGTTGAATGGTGAGGGACTCTAGTACATTGAGATAAGTAGTATGGGTTTCCTGGGACATGGAGGGAAGCCTATTGGTTTCAAGGATATGGTACAAGACCCTGTTTATGGTGAGTTGCACATGCATGAGTTGCAGTGGGTCATAAACTCTAACTTGTCTGGATGTGAGGTTGGTTTTAATATAGACTGAGACCCCTCCACCTTTAGTTCCCTCCTGTGCAGTAGCTGGTCTAAAGGTGTGAAAGGCATTATGACCTTACATTACTGAGGTACTCTCCATGACTTTAAACCATGTCTCCATTACTACACAGATGTCTGCACTCTCCAGGGAGAGAAAGGCTTGCAGGGAGTAGAGTTTCTTGTTAAGACTGCTAGTATTGAGTAGTACCACCTTCAGATATTCCTTCATAGGTTCAGTTCAGTCAGTAGGTTTATCAGTATGGCATTACCTTAAAAAAGGTACTATGGGGTGAAAAATGTCTTTGTCAATATCCGAAAGCCTAAAGGGGATAAGTGCAGACTATCTCTGGCAAAGCAGCATGATTTGTAAATTATGTCCTTCTAGGGTATCAAGTATTGTACCTTCTAGGACTGACACCAGAAGCTAAGTCATTTGTAAAGTCAGTCATTTTCTGTTGGCAATGTGGTATCATCCTTGGAGAAGGTAGTATGCTGCTCAGTGCTAGACTCATACCTGCTTGAGTTACATACTCAGCAAGCTCAATCGTGTCTCTCTTCACATAGTCAAGGTAAGTACATCTCAGGTTATTAAGACCCAATGGAGTATGACAGAATCATACTAGTATCTGTGGTTCAATGACCTTAGTGCCTGTGTGACTTGATAGCTCCTAGCCCTGGAAAGACAGCTAAAAGTGACTCTCTCCTTAGCCTGGTGAGGAGGACATCAGAGCTCCTCACTAAAGAATCACCAATGACCAGGAAATTTGGTTGTGTGCTGGTTTGCCTTAAGGGCTTAGCAGAAGAGGCACAGGATACAGTGGGTGGTGTTTTAACAGAATGTTTGTGTAATGGCCGAGGACCCTTTCATTGATTGTATTGTGCAGGTCTTAGTGTTTCAGGAAGGTTACCTGTAAGTGCCTCAGCATAAGTAGTTTTATGTGTAGGGTCTTCACCCTGTGCAGTAGGCGTGGTGTAAGTGTCACTGACAGCCTCTATAGGATTAGATTTGGTCGTATAAGAGAGTTTTGCTTCCTACATTCATAGGTTCATAGGATGATACTAGCCTATTGGCCTGGAAACCCTTATAAGCCTAACCAAGAATTTCGCCCATGTTCCCACAAAGTCAGCACCTGTTTCCCTGTCCAGCAAGGACACTGGTGCGATCCCAGGGGTGTATTTTCTGTTTCCCATCCAGTCGTCCAGGTTCCTCTTAAAGAGGGTAGTGAGGTTCACTGCTTTACAAGGAAAGGGAGTCTATTCCACAGATGGGGGAGACTTTGGGACACAAATCTATTCCACCAACAAGTTATATTAATGCCACAGACCAGGTTGAGTCCTTGCATGTTCTTTGCTCAAGTGGAGTTTGACTTACGGATATGCAGCAACTCCATCAAGGCTGGGTCTGAGATGGTCTTGTATGCCAGACAGAGGTCACCTCTGAGCAGTCTGTACAAGACTGAGTAGAGGGACAAAGCTTTTAGCCTATCTGTTTAGGATAGGTGTTTGGGATCCTGGATTTTCCTGCCCAGGAGCCATTAAAGTGAATTTACACTTCTTGCATACTTTATCTGTTTTATTAAGAATAAGTGGGTTGTCATTGTACATAAGGCAATTGCTGCAATGCCTCAGAATACCCATCTGAACCAGACTGGCCACAGAGAGAGAGTCGAAAAGTGCATATCCATGGCTGCTGATCTACTAGGGAGGAGTGAGGCAAATTTAAATATTGAGTAGGTAAATAAGATGAGGAACTTGATGAGCAATGCTCAGCTATGCACAAACTAGATGCTCTAGTACTTAAAAATCTGTCTAGACAGTAATGCCACAAGAGTGTAGATTACAAACCTCCCTAATGTAAAATAACTGGTTTGTAGCCCAATTGTTTAAATCAGAAGAAAGACACTTAGAATAACAGGCACAATAAACCTTCACTCTCAATTCCCAGCTCAGAAGGGTGGAGGCTACCCTCTCCACCCACAAGAGTGTAGACAACAAACCTTCATAATGTAAAATAATTAGTTTGGAGCCCAACTACTTAAACCAGGACTAAGACACTTTTAGAATAACAGACACAATAAGCCTTCAACCAACAATTCCCAGCTCAGAAAGGTGTAAGCTACCTCTTCTGCCACAAGAGTGTAGAGCACAAACCTTCCTTATGTAAGGGAACTATTTTGAAGCCCAAGTGCTTAAATAAAAACTAAGAGGCTTAGAATAACAGTTAAAATGTAATCAGGCTACTTACAAGCAATAATAAATGCAGCAGGTTAAATGCAAATAAACACTTTCAGAATGTGCAGCAGAAAGCTAAATAAAGTAGCAAGAAGCACAAATACAGTAAAAGCAGCTGAGCAATGTAATTTAGCTAGTAAATGTTTAGGGTTGAAAACTAAATCAGTGTGTTGCTTTCTAGAATAGATGGAAGTTGGAGGGATGAAGCAAGGTGGTCATTGATTAGTGATAGAACTCATGGGATCAAATGATTATTGAACCAAGTGGCAATAGACTCTTTGTTGTTTGAATTGGAAGGACAGGGTGATATAGACAAGGTGTAATAGTTTACTTAGAGAGGGCCAGAAAAACTTGGGGTTGTTTTGGTGCTTTTGTTGGAGATTACTGTAGTATGATTTCTTGTCAGACTTAACAAGGATCTTGGTACAGTTTCTGAGATATCTAGAATTTTGATAGGCATGTTGTGTTTTATTCTTATACCATTCTTTCCATGCTTTATCTCTTCGCAGCATGAGCTGTTTGATCTCTCTTGTTCTAACTTTTGCTAAATCATTTAGCATATCTAGGAAGGTGTAATTGAAGTGAGTAGCTGCTTCATCTAGAGGCATTATTCTTAATACATTCCATTTGTAGTGAGACAGGGCTGCAATAAATGTGTCTTTGTCAAATGAGGTTAAATTGCCTACTTGTTTATAGATTATTTGGGTGAACCATGTTGTTGTCATCTGATTACATCGGTTGGGGGGATGGTCTGTTATAGTATCTGGCAGGCAACCAGAGGATTTTATATTATGGCATTTGTTTGTCAATATCCAGTCTAGTGTGGACTGCCTGTTAGTGTTTTTGTTGATTGTGGTGGTAGAGTTCATAAGGTAGATGAATCCAAACAGGGAATACAGTCCTTGGATTTCCTGCTGTTTATGGATTGCCAGTTTATACTTAGGTCACCTAAGATGAAGGTTTCCTGGGGATGTTGTCAGATGTCCAGTGTAGGATATTTTCTACTGTGATAATGTTGTTGCCTGGTAGGATGTATACTGTTGAGAAACATAGAGATTTTGTTGATTTTGAGGTATGCAATTAGAAGTTCAGCATTATTACATTTTGGGATATTTAGATTGGCTGGACTTATTTCTAACTTGTTTTTATAAATAATAGCTCTTTTAAGTTTTCTGTCCATTTTGAGTACGTTAAAACCTGGGGGAATAATTTCATTGTCATTTATTTTCTGTTCTAGCCAGGGTTCAGTGGTGATTAGAATGAATGGGGAGTAAAAATCTAGACTTGCAAGGGTATTATGAATTTTGGTGCAGATACGTCTGTTGAAATAAATTAGATTAGATTCATTACCTGATGGGAAAATTATGTTGGGAGCATTAGAAAGTAATGGGCTGGCCAAAGTGGGTAGTTGATTTGTGGGTCTGGAGTTAGGGTGAATATATTTATTAAGTTTCAGGATGAAAGTAGGGTGAGTGGAAGTATGGAGCCATTTGTATTTGTATCTGATTTCAGTACTGCTGAGAAAGTACTGTTCTTAACTTTAATATATCTATAAAAGAGAACAGAGGTGAGCATGCATATTGCTACAGAGGATAGATAAGGAGAGAAAGAAGGCTTTGTGATGTAATTTATGTGTGCTTATGATGGAGTTGGGATATGATGTGGGAATATTATGGTTGTTAGTGAAGTAAGCTAGTGTTGTGAGTGTACAAAACAGTAGCAATTGACTTACTGTCATTGTGAATTAAGATGGTGAGGGTTTAGATGGTGGGCTGAAAATGATGGAGGTTTGATAGGAATGATGGCTGTGTGGTATATTAATGAGAGTTATGAGAAATTGAGGGAACATTCCTCTGAGCTGTCTAGATTTTTGCAGAATGTTCACAGTTTTGCTTCATTATTTTTGGTCTTTTTCTCATAAAATTTGCAGTTTTCTGGCAAATCACTGGAATGATCTGAGGATCAATGTCACTAAATAATGACAGGCATTTGAGTGTCAGATTTCATACCCCTCAAAAAATGCTTACTAACACAAATCCTGTTATTCTAGCAATTTTCTAAGGTTGTAAGAGTAATATTTAAAATGTGTCCTTAATTTTGTCCCTTTTTGCCCCCATAATATCAGACTTTGCCCAGATTTCTTGCGCTAAGAGGTTTAGAGATATGGGAAGGAAAGCAATGTGATAAGGTTGGAGATGTTTCCAGGGTGTTATATAGATAGTTAGTAGTGTAGAGTGGTTAGGCTGTGTGCAGACAATGGTATGGAGTTTGTTGGCAGGGAGAAGTGAAGAAGTGAGTAGTGTGCAGCTGAGGGAGGAGACAAAAATGTGCAATGATGAGAAGAACAGTAGTCCAAAGTAGTGACTATAAGTAGTTATATGACTATCTAAAAAAGTGCTTTTGTGGTATGTATTTGTGTGTGTGTGTGTGTGTGTGTGTGTGTGTGTATATATATATAAACTATGCGGTACATCGAACTAAAGCTGAATTTCTTTGTTTTCTTTTAGAACTTGTGTTGGACAACAATGTTTTTCTGTTTGGTGACGGATACTATAGGCAGGCCAGAGGCATAGCTATGGGCACGAGTTGTGCCAATAGCTATGCCAATCTGGTTATGGTTGCTTGGGAACAACAGCACCTTATGTCTTATTCATCTATGAAGTTTTTTAGACGGTTCGTAGATGATTTGTTTATTGTGATTGATGATGTCAATTTTTTGAGTGCTGACTTTTTTAGTTATGTCAATTCTACCAGCCAGTTTCTTAAGTTTTCTGGCACATTTTCCAGATGTAGTATTGATTTTTTGGATGTCAATATTTATGTAGATGATGCCCAGGTTAAGACCAAATTGTTTAGAAAGGCTTGTTATCAACCGTCTTACTTGCACAGACTTAGTATGCACAATCCGGCTTGTTTTACCAATATCATCAAGGGGCAAGCCATGAGAACATCACGCCTTTGCTGTGATGATAGAATCTTTGCAGAAGAAATGGACATTTTACAAAATGGGTTTCTGAGTAGAGGTTACACTAGAAAGGAGATTGAACATGTGTATACTGATGTGCCACATTATAGAAAATATAGAGCCAAACCTTATTTCAGCTCTGAGGGTACTGGTCGACCTATCCAGAGAAATAATGTGAAAGACAAGGTTTCCATCATTGTCCCGTATTGTAGTAATATTGCCAAAATTAAGGAGTTGGTGTCCAATAATTGGAACATCTTGACGTCTGATCAAAAAACTACAGAGTTGGTTGGTGATTTTCCACATTTCATCTATGGTAACTGTCAAACATTGCAACAGAAACTTTGTTATACCAACACCATCCCTTCGGGAAGCTGCCCAGTTTGGCAGTTAGGTACAAAGAAATGCAAGGGTTGTTCACAATGTGAATATATCAATGAATCCAGGTACTTTAGACATCCAGATACCGGTGTCCTTTGGAGCATTAGATGCTCAGGCACATGCTTATCCAGGAATTTAGTATATGTTGCACAATGTCAAGTCTGTTTTTGTTACTATGTTGGTAAAACTAATCGATCGTTGAAAGAAAGAATTCGTGATCATTACTACAGCATACGTAGAAATGAAGTATATAATGCTATTGCTAAACATGTTGCCAACACTAATTCTACACATATCTTCCTTTTTCAGATTTTACACTTAGTACATGACAATCCTAGGTTGGGAGATATAGTTAATTTGACAGAGACAGCGGAAGTTAGATGGATCCTAAGATTGGGAGCACACCGTGGAAGTGGTCTAAATGAGACCGTCCCCCTTAAACCCATTTTGAATGGCAGACCCCTTAGGTAATGTGCTTCTGTTTTTATGTACACGGTCAGTGAATCGTAATATGCATTGTAGTTTAGCATAACGTTGCAGATAAGTAATGTATAAGTTCATTGTGCTTCTGTTTATATGTATATTGTTAGTGAATTTTAACTATGCACTGTAGTCCTACTACAATGGGGCAGAACAGCATTATATTAGCTTACTAAGCTTACAGCTCTATACCATCGTTGCCGTTCTGTTTATATGTATTTGGTTAGTGAATTTTAACATGCACTGTAGTTTTATCATAATGGGGAAGAACAGCAATATATCAGCTTTGTAAACTTTATAGTCTTATATTATCGTTGCTATTGTCAGCGTTTTTTCAACTGTTGCATATTTAATTGCTAATTAACTTATTGATTTCGCGCCATCAGCGCTATAAAGGGTGAATGTTTTTAATTGAATTTTACGTCTGATGAAGCGGACAGGTCGTCCGTGAAAGCGCTTACGTTTTACTTCGTTTTGTTTTGTTTTCGTTGCATTAAAGCTTCCTAAAGTGCAAGATCTTCAGTCATCATTTATTTTAAGTGATTTTAAATTGCTGCCTGACTGCTATTTGGATTTACATATATATATATATATATATATATATATGTGTGTGTGTGTGTGTGTGTGTGTGTGTGTATATAAATATATATATATATATATATATATATATATATATATATATATGTGTGTGTGTGTGTGTGTGTGTGTGTGTGTGTGCGTGTGTTGCTATATGTGTGAGTATATACATTATAATTTACACATGCGTGTGTGTGAAAAGATGGATAAAGGTGTTAGTAAGAAGAAATACTATTACTATATATTGTATTCTTTGTCACTGCTGATGCTTGGAGCTTTTCTCCCCAGGCCTCTACTGAAAACGGACATATATCCAGTTAGACTAGCCCGGTCAACAAATGTAAAATAAATAAAATAATAAATGTATATGGAAAAAAGTGGGATGAGAATGTCTGTAAAGAAAGATTTAAGAGGATAGATATTGGAAGAGTTTTTTTTTAATGTGTATGTCTTTAAGGGGTGGGCAATATGTACCAAATCGTGGGAGGAGTTAAGAGGGAATGGATGTAAGGGACCAGGGGGTGTGGGGGGGTAGCAAATCAGAATCACAGTAGCAGGACACAATAAGTCTGTTCAGGCAACTTTAGCACAAATTATGGTAAAGAGGCACATTTAAAATTGTGCATATTGCTAATTATGGACTAAAATATTTAGTTATTAGTTGTGGATGTGCAAACTCATTCCAAGCCTAAATTAAATTGGCTAACAATAGATAAACTATTAAAGTGGGGGTGGGGCAGTCACAGGTATTTCCTTAGCCTGACCTGATGCAGTTTCTTTTACAAACAATTAACGGAGAAGATACAAGCCTTGCTAACAAGTAATTTAACTGGGACAGCAAACTCAGTTACCAAATAACAGTAAAGACATACAACAGATTTAACTTGTATTTGCTACTTTACATGCGTTTTGCAAGCTGAAAAGGAAAGTAGAATGTTGTAGTCAGGAGGTTCAGTAGAAGAGATGCAATGCTTTGTTGTTTGTGTAAAAAAGAACCTAAACTGTAGCTTGAAGTTACTGAAAAAGTACAGGAGCAGCCTTCTTGCTTAGAGGTGCAACATAAACAAAAATCTCATCTTCTTTTACAAATTATTTGCAAACAAATAGAAAAGCAGTAGAGATGGAGACTGATTTTATTTTCCTGGGCTCAAAGATATGGTAATTACAGCCTTATGAAAATTGCAGAAGGTAATTGGAACCCCAGAATTAAATTATGCTTTCTTCACTGAATGGAAGCTATGGCAAATCTGGAAAAGATTTTAAGAAGCTATTGTCAACAAATGTCCATATAGTTAAAACTATTGATTTCCCAGTAATAGCATAAAGCTGTGATAATTAAGGTGTTAGTAAGACTGTGTGGTGGAAATTGATGCTATTTTGTGTGCATATGTGTTGGAGTACACTTTCAGGTATGTGGTGGCTTGTTTGCCAATACTTCAATGTGTGTGTGTGTCTATGTGAAATAAACCCAGGCTGTTCACAAGAACATTTGACAGTAAAACTAAAACTCGAATGCACTAGACAAGAAACTGATGCTAGGAGAGGTCAAAGTTAAAAGAAGAAAGGGAGAGCAGAGATTAAGATGAACAGACAGCATTACTGAAGTAATGATTTTGAATTAGCAAGAACTTAAGGAAGCAGATGTTGACAGGTCTGGTATGCTAAAGTCCTTGAAGTCACAAAGAGTCAGACTTTGCTAAATGACTCAACAGCAGCAAAAAAGTTTGCACAAATGCTTGTGCTCCTTGACTACATATGTTTAAGGATTACAATCACTTTAGAGAATGTGCTGCCTGTAAAAATTGGGCAGCCTTTTATATTTCCAACTCATGCATTTCAAGTGAACATACTATACCAATTTTAATGGTGTATTTGGTGGAACAAGTTTAGCCATTGATTCAAAGTTGTTCACATGTAAATATAAACATATACAAGATTATCATTGTAATAATAATAATAATAATAATGTTCAGAATTCCAAATTTGTATTACATTTTGGGTTATTTGGCTTATGAGAAACTGGACATCTTCAAACATATTCACAGTGTGCAAACACAGAGTAAATGTATTGCAGACCATTCACACAGTTGAAGAGCTGTCTTGAACATTTTACAGGAATATAGCAATGATATCTTGTGGGACTATGCTGATTGATTTACTGGTTTTGGAGGTGTCCCAGAAAAATGTTATAATTAGATAGGAAAAGCTCAGACAGAATGGGTGATGAATGCAGTTTGAATCATAGCAAGTTGTGCATGTGTATTAATCTTCAAGATTTGAGTATCTTAACCAAAAGGAAGCTTTGCTAATTGATTATGGATGAGGAAGTGGTGTTGACTGTGTCAAATGCTACGGTCTTCACTGACAACTACAGATGCTGGCATATAAAGCTAAATGATTACAGCTTCAAGCTGTGTGTATTCAGTATACATTTAGGAAGGTATAGATCCATAACACTTCTGTTTAGCACTTATCAGCATTGGATATTTTAATTGTACAAGTAAATGAAGGTTTAGAAGTTATTATAAATATAACTGACCTATGAATTTCATGTCAGTCAAGAGAGGAGCATGACAAGGGACTGATGCATTTGTTAAACAGACTAAGATGGTACTGTTTTAAATTAGATGTGTATCTACATGATAAGAACAATAAGACTAAGGTATATGGGTCACATTCCAAAGCCAAAGGCACTGACAGATTCAGATAAAATCAGAGCAATAGTGCAAATGCCAAAACCAGGAGACAAATAAACTTGAGTTTGTTGAGGAATGATGCAATGTCTTGCAAAATTTTGTACCTAAGATTTTTTACAATAAATGTGTCTCTTAGAGATCATTTATAATTTAACATAGCACAGGAATGCAGCTATGATCATAAGCATAGTTATGAAATGTTTAAGAAACTAATAACTAAAGCCCCTACCTTGAAATATTATTATGTAAAGAACCCAGTTGTGTTACAAGTGTCTGCCAGTCAGAATGCTATATTAATTATGATCTTACAGAAGAATAGCACAGCTATCGGTAAGAATATTTGTAATTGCACAAAACAGATGTAGTCAGGGAGAAAAAGAGTTATTAACAATATTGTATGGATATGAGAAGTTTCATCAATATTTAAGATGAAGAAGTATAAGTAGAGATACAATCCACAGAATGCATATCCAAAAAGTTTTTGTCCAAAACACATCCATGGTTACAGAGATTGTTTCTTAATCTGCATAAATATAATCTGAGAGTGACATACAATGCAGGTAAGGAGCTACATGCAGCTGCTACACAAAACAGAATATACTTAACTGGGCAGAAGGGAGAACTATAGATTCTTAGGGTTATGTCACAGTTGCTCATGACATAAAAAAGTAAACTAATTTCAGTAATGTACTGACATTGACTTAAAAATGCAGTTAATGAAATAAGTTACTTTTTTTTAAATAAATCATTCATCTAAAACAGATCCAGACTTACTTTTCATTCAGGGAAGAAATAATTTCTGCCAAAGGCTTAATGTTTAATAACTGCCAAGATTATAGTATTTAACAATTTGAGAGAACAGAAGGTTGAGAGAAAACATGTAACACTGCTTGGAATAGTGAAGTGCAAAGAAAATCTAATGATGTACGGTACTGGCTTGGACTATCAGCAAGGACAGAACAAATAATATAAAACTGTGATGTGTGAAATTTATACCATAATAATAATCCAAAGGTGAAGTGCTTGCTGGTGCAATACCAGCAGACCATGGAGACTGGGGGCAAAGATTCATTCATTTTAAAGAAGCAAAGTATTTAATATCAGTGAATTATTATCCCAAGTCTCTTGAAGGTATTAGTTGAGAGATAGTATAAGAGACAGTACAATAGATAAACTGAAGTATGTATTTTAAAGACAAAACATATCTTATCTTGTCATATCAGACTGGTCTGCAATATATTTACCAAGAGTATAAAATATTTGGACAAGATTAGTAGTTTAAATACATAAACTACAAGTCCATAATTTTCACAATCAAATGGGCAGGTAAGAAAACAGCTATTTAGATAATGAAGAGTATGATGTTGAAGAGCTTTGGAAGTAGCTAAGGGTGAATGTCATCTTTCAGGTTTAGAATTTAGGAGTTCTTCATTCAGGTATACAGTCTATTACCAGATCAGGTGGTAATGGTAGGAAGGCTACATAACAAGCTAACATCATTTTCTTTCCTAATGCAAGAGAATTAAGGAAAAGTCAAGGACTTACTAGAAATAAATTAGCAGAAGCAGAAATATTATTCAGATATATATCACAGGAAATTTTCTGATCTACAGAAAAGGGATAAAGCCAGAATTCAGAAATAATGGGAAGGATAGAAACCTGAAGCAGAAGTGGTTGGACAGTTGTTGGAAGGAATGGAATGTATCTGTTTAAGACAAATACATTTAGGTGAGAAGAACTGTTGTAAACTGAGAGAACAGAAAATTACAAGGAGATGCAAGCTTCTTGAGAGAATTCTGAGTCACAGAAAACTGTCCTTCAAACAAAAGCGGCTCAGTGTGGTGAAGTGCAACCTGAGCTGTCACAAGCAGAAATCTGAGGTAATGTCATACTAGAATCTAGTCCCATCATAATATCAAGCTATGAAAGAATTTCCATATAGATAGTGAGATAGACAATTCATACAAACAGTTCTAGTGGAGTATATATTAACTTTAAAGACTAAACAATTCAGAAAGTAATGCTTGTAATCATTAGGCTTTGTAATGTGATCAGTGACATGCTAGAACAGAAGTAGTATTAGCTATATAGCATGGCTATATACTAATGTATGACAACCTCACAAACAGAGTATATTTACTTTTCTGTAGACAGGAGCAAAGTGTTTGTTGCTGTCTCTCAGAATAAAGACTAATATACACCATATGTAAAGACAATATGGAAGATGATACCTCATCTAACAGAGTATGTATATTTTTGAGCAAGCCGATAAACATTATAAATGTTACACATACCTCTGGGTTATGACAAATGTCTGGCACAATTGTGATGATATATATATATCTTATTACAATTAGCTGGGCATAAGCAGCATATTTAAGAACTTTGGTATGCAACATTGAGATATGCACTAGATAAAAGGTAGAGAGGTGAAAACATTAGTTAATATGCAGTGACTGAGATGGAGCACCCTGGAGAAAGAACATTATAGATATTTGGAAGAACATCAGACAATGAGCATAATAAATTATTATAAAGGAAGAGGGGATACTGTAGGTAATATGCACTATAATTTTTAGGTTGTTGGCATGATGATAGATGGGAGCAACGACTATGCAGACATTATGAAATATTTGCCATCACATAGGCAGCCAAAGTTATGGGATGAGGTTCATGTGTCATCTGCTTTGACTAGCACAAGCAATGCTATGTGATAAAAATATTTAAATGAATCCTTTTAATTCCTGCTCATTGAACTAAGCTGTAAAGCTGATGTTGCTTATTTATCCAGCTGCTCTAACACCTTAAGACTTTGCTGTAATTATCATGACTTTGAATTAGAAATGTAAGTACTTTGTGAAAAACTTATAAACATAAAAATGACTCCTGAATGTTTTTTTCATATAAAAGTTTAATTAATGTCAGGAAAAAGATATAGACATATTTTCCTGTGCTGATGATGAATTTTTTTTCTGGGATAAGCTCCCAGATCATGAATTTTTTTTTTCTGAGATAAGCTCCCCAATCATGGAGATTGCTGGAATTTACAGTAAAGAATGTATGGTTTTTCTGATACTGCACAGCATATTACTAAGGGTATGGCATCAAGGTCTGTGGATTTGACCATTCCATTCTATTCCACACTCACCAGGCCAGTCATTGAGTATAATGCCCCCATTCAGTATGTATCTATACAGCACTTTCTTTTGAAGAAAATAAAGGGCCTAAATCATACATACTATGCAGACTGCTACAAAGACATGTCTCTCATCTCTGAGTCATACAGGCTACAATGATTGCTGCATCTTGTACAGAGCCTCAGCAGACCCTATCCTGTCAGCCCTACTGCACATTCTTAAGTCCAGCGGGGGCATAAACACTGCTCAAGGATCTAAATCTCTTTGGAAACATAAATAGAACACTTTGAAAGGACAGAAATGTATCACAGAGAATGCCACTTTTTTGGAATCATCTTTCTCTGCACATAAAGCAAAGTACCTCTCTTACTTTATTCAGATGTAATCTGGATGAATGGATAGGTAACAGCAAATTCACCCCTGGTTTAGCACCCTTTATGCTCATGGATAGGGACAACATGTAAATGTTCTGCGTGTCTCTAGGTTAGTCATAATTAAAATGTAAGGGTTAAAAAACCCTAGGGGAATGTATGGCTATGTTTTTTAAGATCCTGGATCAAGCCTTGGCAGTACCCGTGAACCTATGGCAGATAATGAAAGATTATCACTTCAATTCTGGAAGCAGGGAACAGACTGCTTAATTAAGTTATAATTTAAAAGTGTTTCACAGCTGTGAGTAAATGATTGTGCTGTTTTATCATCTGCTACTATTGCTAGGATAGAATGATGTTGCTGCAACTGGGACCATAATATTTTCTGTTTTTTTTTTAATTTCTCCAAATATTTTAGGATTTCTAAAACTATCTCAGGAATGGGACCCCATTCTTAAGTTAGGGTATGGATTAAAGTTCATTTAGTTAGTATTGCTTAAGTCTTTGCCAAAATGCTGTTCTTAGCACCTGCAGTATAAATAGAATTGCCTCATTTTGCTGTGCACATGGAGTTATATGCATTGGTAGCATATTTAAGCATACTTGAACAGGCTTGAGAATTTTATCATCCAAACCAATTTGTGGTCAGCCATACAAATACCTAATACATCACATAACTGATAAACTGGCCACATTTTGTACTGAACAGAATGACAGAATGATTTATTATGCATCTGTTATATTGAAAAGGCAAATCTGTACTGGAATAAAAATATCCAAAAAGGGACAATCTATTTACTTTACTCAGTCATCACTAGTGTTTTGAGATTTCTCAATCACATGGCCAAAAACTTTGCTACAATCTAAATACTTGATATCTACCTGCAGCTGGAAATATGTTCCATAGAATTCTCAGTGTTAGTAACAATGGATAGGCGATGGGGTGCTAAAACAGCCTTAGAAACAAGTTTCAGGAATGTAATCAGAATTAGAAAAAAACTGTACATATAAATTCTGTACAATATTTTTCATGAGATCCTCTAGATCATATATTCTGTTAAATTGAACATCCCTCAAACTAAAAAATAAGAACCTTTATACCTCCTTTACATATCAGAAAGGTGCTTTGGGTCTCCCCATTCAGGAAAAAAACACTGTATTGTAACACACATGCACAATTTAAAATAAGCAATATTTGGTTTGTTTCGTGCTTTGTTCTTTTAATGATTTTGCAGCAAAATACATGCATTTGTTGACTGTTATCCTTCTGCATTTAACCCAAACCATATAATAATAGATAACTAATGATTTAAGTACATACTATGTTTTAGACTTGCTTAGTCTCCTCAGGACTTACCCATTTTAAAAACTATACTCTAGATGTTAAGATAAAAGCATATAGGTCCACGATGCAACATTTCCTTGCATTACGGTAGAGACTCAATTATCCAAACTAATTGGGACCTAGGGTAGTTTGGATAATTAAACATATAACTGAACTGGATAAAAAACTTCTAAAATCTTGTTTTTTCTGCATGCAAGGAATACACTTTTCAAACATTCAGTGATTCCAGTGGACAATAAAGAATATTTTTCACACATGAGCAGGGTACAAGCTCAAAAAATATGCACAAGCAAATATGTATAATGTTTATATATTCAGACTTTATGATGTTTCCTACCTGAAAACGTTGGAAGGCTGAATTCGGATAACTGATGTTTGGATAATTGACTCCCTACTATATATACTATAACTTATTTGTCTTTATTTAGCCAAAAATGTAGAAGCACCTCCTGTCCCTGTATACTGGTGTCACTGTAGCAGGTCTCTAGTAATTATACTTCACAGTTTTAAATAACTGGAAGAAAATAAAAGTTTTAATGCCAGTCATAAATTAAGCAAGCTTCTTCTTTTCTCAGATAGAAATTCCATCACTTCACATGGTTTCATATAGAAATACATGATCTAGGGCCATTATACCATGAATGGGATAAATAAAAATAACAAAAATACTGGGGATGTGGCCATCATGGATGACTGAAACCTGTACTAGTAAACTGCAACATCATTGCTCTTTTGACTAGATTTTTTAATATATGGGAGGTAACTTTGTAGGGATAACATTACAAAAAAATCTCGAAATTACATATGTTCTTCTTAACATTTCTGTCAGGAAAAAATGTCAGTTGAAAAACTCCAGAGATGAGCCAAATGAAAATGAACTCCCCCAAAAATCAGTTATTTCATGAAGAATGGAAAGACTGGACTTGAATATGGATTCTATAAAAAAAAAAAGCGTGAAAACAAACAAATACAAAAAAAAAAAAAAAAAAAACTTGACTGAAATTTTTTTATAAAACAATAAAGTATACAAATAAATAATATGGAGGAAGCTTTGAATAATTTAGAAAGAAGAATAACAGGGCCATGAAGGTGCAGTGGTGACTGCCCATGGGTGGGGACCTCAGTCCCACTGTTTCCACTAGGGGGCTAATGGGCTTCCAACTTCCAAACACCCTTCCCCATCCAAGGTATTTACCCTCACATGTGTCATATACCGCCCCTGTATGCTGTCTTGTCTGTCTTGTCTGTTATCTTACCCAATCTCCCTCCCCAAATATACCTACTATTCCTCCCCAACATCCCACTCTCACCTTAAAAAAAAGGGTGCTCTGTCCCCCCCAAAAAAATCTTGCCCCATACATAGCTGTCCATTTCACACACGTGTCCACTGGACACATGTAATCTAGTCTAATTGGCTTCACAACATATTATTGTTGTCCTCACCCTTCTCTCAGGGATATGAGTGTCCAAATCTATCTCCAAATCAGTGCATATGCACATCTGCTGTAGAAGAAATGGGAAGCTATGGACCTTCCCTACACCCATCCTGCACATCCCAAGCTATTTTCCCTACTGTCTTTCCCGCTTTGTGCCCCTTTTTCACCACTTTCCTATCAACTCTTTTTCATTTATTTTAAATAATTTAGAGCGGGAGTAAGCACGTTTAAGCAGCAGTAAGTGGGTTTAAGCTTGTTTGTGTGTGGGTAAGCAATGCCTACATAGATTAAGCAGTTTAGAAGCTAACTGAGTATAAGAAACTGTAACCGGAAGTTAGTGCTTACCTTCGCACAAACCCGCACAAACCCGCTTACAACTGCTTACAAGTGCCTTAATCACTCTGTATCCAACAACTCTTATTCTGCCCAGTAACAAAATAAACAGCCATTGCAAGGCTCGAACCCAGGACTTTGCACACCATAGCCAAAGTGATTTACCAATACTCCATGTCAAGTATACATAACCCAGACGTTTTCACAAACATATCCAGCACTGTCATTCAACAGTACAGGGAATGTATTTATACATGTAGATGTATGTGTGTGTGTGTGTGTGTGTGTGTGTGTGTGTGTATATGTATTTATATATATATATATATATATATATATATATATATATATATATATATATATATATAGAGGTGTATACAGATATATATCTATATATATAAAAGAGAACATAACAAATACATATATGACCAAAGGCACTTTAATGGGAGTAAGGGGGCCCAAGCTCAATACCTCTTGTAAGTATTGATATCACCCCTCCCCCACAGCCAAACAGATCTGCCCTGCAACACAATACCAACTGTTGCAAGTCCCATACCCAGGACCCTACACAACATGGCCACAATACATTAACAGTAATCCATCCCACCTGTATGATTTCAGGATGGTATCAATAAAATATCATTCAGTACAGTCTGGCTACCATAGGGAATATACAATGTGGAAGAAATAAACATTCCAAAGATACATATACACACACACACACACACACACACACACACACACACACACACACACACACACACACACATATATATATTTGTCTCTGTAGTGCTTGCTGTCTTGTAGGCTATTTTGTTCTGCTTAATACAGAGAGAACATTTGATAAGGCCTTCTGTTCCTCCTTTTTCCCTTTCAAAAAGTAAAACAAAACTTTTTTTTTTTTCCTCTTTCGCCTGAACCTTCTTGTGTTCTGATTGTCCTTCTCAAACATTTTGGAAATATACAGTATATTTCAGAGCATTTGTTATAACTGTATTTGCTATAACTGATTTAAGTATTTTTTTCTGTTTTTTTGATTATTTACTGCTTAGCGACTGCATTTTAGCCTGTTTATACAGCTCTGCATTCTATTTAAACTGTTTTTGTGTTGATTAACTGTTTTGCACTTTTAAAAAGTTAGTTGTTGCTTAATTTTACCTGTAGGCTAACACACTCAAGTGCGCTAGCCGCTTAAAAGCATTTATAGCATTTACTGTCTGTTTTCCTCTGGAAAAAAAAAAAAAAAATCTTGTTTTCCCGCCTTACTGAACTAGAATAGTCCAGTCTTCAGAGTTTGCTGATCTCTGGGCTTTGTCTTGGTTCCTGTGCTATTCCATATCCTTATTTGGATAAAAGGAAGCGTCTTTGTTCACCAGTGGGAGTGGGGAGCACTGAGCGGCCTATTTGTCCCTAGAGGAGTGGTTTCCAGCCAGAAACTTGTAGTCTATTGGCCATTTTGGGTCAATTCCTAGCTCTTTTCAGCCCCTGTAATAAAGCCCGCTTTAGCTTTTTGCTTGTATTCAACTCAGCACAGCTCCTCGTGGTGTACTGCAGAGTTCTACAAGCAGCAGAGAGCAAAAGAGTGACTTTTTCCTGATTTAAGTATTTTTCTGGCTTTTGATTATTTACTGCTTAGCGACTGCTTTTTCGCCTGTTTATACAGCTCTGCATTCTATTTAAACTGTTTTGTGTTGATTAACTGTTTTGCACTTTTAAAAAGTTATTTGTTGCTTAATTTTACTTGTAGGCTAACACACTCAAGTCGCTAGCTGTTTAAAAGCATTTATAGCATTTACTGTCTGTTTTTCTTCTGTTTTCTGCAAAAAAGAAAAAAACAAAAAAAAAAAAAAATCTTGTTTCCCGCCTTACTGAACTAGAATAGTCCAGTCTTCAGAGTTTGCTGACCTCTGGGCTTTGTCTTGGTTCCTGTGCTATTCCATATCCTTATTTGGATAAAAGGAAGCGTCTTTGTTCACCAGTGGGAGTGGGGATCACTGAGCGCCTGTCTGTCCCTAGAGGAGTGGTTCCAGCCAGAAACTTGTAGTCTATTGGCCATTTTGGGTCAATTCCTAGCTCTTTTCAGCCCCCTGTAATAAAGCCCGCTTTAGAGCACTTTTTCTTGTATTCAACTCAGCACAGCTCCTCGTGGTGTCCTGCAGAGTTCTACAAGCAGCAGAGAGCAAAAGAGTGACTTTTTCCTGATTTAAGTATTTTTTCTGGCTTTTTGATTATTTACTGCTTAGCGACTGCATTTTCGCCTGTTTATACAGCTCTGCATTCTATTTAAACTGTTTTGTGTTGATTAACTGTTTTGCACTTTTAAAAAAGTTATTTGTTGCTTAATTTTACCTGTAGGCTAACACACTCAAGTTCGCTAGCCGTTTAAAAGCATTTATAGCATTTACTGTCTGTTTTTCCTCTGTTTTCTGTAAAAAAAAAAAAAAAAAAAAAATCTTGTTTTCCCACCTTACTGAACTAGAATAGTCCAGTCTTCAGAGTTTGCTGATCTCTGGGCTTTGGCTTGGTTCCTGTGCTATTCCATATCCTTATTTGGATAAAGGGAAGCTTCTTTGTTCACCAGTGGGAGTGGGGAGCACTGAGCAGCCTATTTGTCCCTAGAGCAGTGGTTCCAGCCAGAAACTTGTAGTCTATTGGCCATTTTGGGTCAATTCCTAGGTCTTTTCAACCCCCTGCTATAAAGCCCGCTTTAGCGCGCTTTGGTGTGATTTAGCTGAGTTGCCCATAGAGCACCATCAGGCAGCGCCCGGTTAAAAGGTTAAACTATTTCTGGCTCCGTAAAGTCTGCTCTTCAATTTTTCCCTTAGAACTTCTCTACTTGCAATCTAAACAGTCTATTCTCTATCTCAATAGCTCAGCACTTGCTCCTAAAGCATTTTTATATAGGTAAAGTACTTGTATACTAAACAAAGTACTACATTAGCCTAGAATCCCCTTGAGTACCCATTTCCCTATAGGTTCCTTCTGACTCAGTTACACAGCAAACTTTTTCACTTTTTCTAGCATGTGGAAGGGTCAGTTGCTAGCGTCCTCTCCTGTTCAGCTGGTGAATCTGGGCATCTTGAGGCAATGTTACAATTGCCTCATGTACACAGACAACCCACTCCTTCTCCCACAAAACACAAATACATGTGAGAGATGCAACTATATAGCCAAACTGGAGGCTGAGCTCTCTCAACTCAGGACTGGCAAGACCAGACAGGAGGAGAAGGAAACCACGCACACCACAAACCCAGTTTCACATAGAACTATCACAACTGCAAAACAAACACATAAACACACAAAGACATACTCAGAGGCACTGATCAAAAATCTACCAAAACTACAGAGGCCTCCAAAGCAGACACCCAAGCAACTGCCACCTCAAGACATAAGACATGCAACACATAGTTCTCAAAGTCAGTGTGCTAAACAGTCACAGCCCTTAAGGCCAAACACAATGCCAGACACACTTGTTATAGGTGACTCCATAGTCAGACACACTGACGTCCCACTCACCAGACTGAACAAGGAAAAGATCACAGTTAGCTGCCTGTCAGGCGCTAGAATCCGCCACATAACACAAGCACTCAGGTCACTCCACAGCAAGTACAAGTATGACTTAGTCATTGTCCATGCCGGTGTGAATGACCTGAGACGTACCTCCCTGGACTACATGAAAAGAGACATAGAGGAGCTCTCAGATTATGTAGCCCAGGCCGGTATGACCCAGACCCTGAGCAGTATCCTACCCTCACCAAGAATGATGCCACAATACAGAGACAAAATGATCAGCTTTAATAATTGGCTTAATTACTGGTGTCATTCTAAGGGGATCCAATGTCTGTCTGCCTGGGATGACATGCTTGACAAGCCACGCTGCTTTGCAAGGGATGGCTTGCACCTGTCACCCCTGGGCTTCCAGATATTGGCAAAGGCTCTTGCCACCCCCATAGTGCCTTTTTTAGGCAAGGCTCAAATGATAAACCTACTGCCCTAGAAAACAAAAATGGAGAAAAACTAAGGGTAATACTGCTCAATGCCAGAAGTCTAAACCTCAAGATGCACGCCCTCGAAGCCCTCCTCAGTATGGAGAACATCGATGATTGTGCTGTGACTGAAACCTGGTTCAAGGCTCCTGAGAGCACCCCAGCACTATCAGGTTATACCTCATATCATGCGTTCCGGCCCCAAAATCCGGACCGAACTACAAAAGGAGGGGGGAGTATCCATATTCATAAAGGATACCCACACCTCCAGGTTAGTGGCAACGCACGAAGCATCGGAGACCATCCAGGTGCAATTAACCATAGGTAAAACTGCCCTACAGTTTGTAACATGCTACAGACCACCTTCTCAAACTCAGGAAACCCACACAGCCTTCCTGAAGACACTGGAGAGTATAAATGTCTCTCCAAACACCATCATATTGGGTGACTTCAACTACCCAAACATAGACTGGGAACATTACTCAAGCCCCAACACCCTAGCCCAAAGGTTCCTTGAGTTCATAAACTCAAATGCTATGGAACAACTAGTCACCATTCCCACAAGAGGAGAAAATATACTAGACCTGATCATCACAAACATGGGGACAAAATGCTCCACACCAGAAGTATATCCCTCATTGGTGAGATCAGACCATAAATTAATCTCACTGGAGATCCACATCCCGCCCCCACCCCAGCAAAAAATACCACAGTGAAGAACTTCTCAAAAGCAAACTTCACACTTCTTAAGACTGGAGTGGTATCCTTCAAGGCCCCTGAGCCAGTGGAAACCACAACCCACGCTGCTGAAACCCTTACAAATGCCTTCTACGAGCACCTCCAGGAATGTATGGATCAAGCAATCCCTAATAAAATCAAGACCTTTTCCACCAAAGGTAGGCGCCCGGTCTGGTGGACTCCAGCCATAAACAAACTCTACAACAAGAGGAGAAAGCTACTACATGACAGAGCAAAATCCCTAAATGGGAAGGCATCTCTGATCAATACTAGCAAAAAACTACGATCACTCATAACATCATCCAAGGCCAACTTTGAGAGAAAAATCGCTAATGACACAAAAGACAATCATAAAGCCTTCTTTAGCTATGTTAGAAACCTGGGTGGAAACTCCCAGATATGCTCAGAATTAGTCCAAAATGATAAAAATCACTGAACCCACAGACATTGCCAACATACTGGCAGACAGGTTCAGTGCAAATTTCTCCCTCCTCCCCCAAAGGAGAAATATCTATCCCACCAGAGTCTAGCCTCCCAAACATCTCAGATGCCCAGGTGAGAGCTGCTCTCTCTAAAGCAAAAAACACAGCATCAATGGGACTGGACGGTGTCCCCGGCTGTGTGCTACATGAACTCAATGAGGAACCAAACCCACACATAAGGCTGCTGTTTAATCTTAGCCTTACTACAGGATACGTACCCAAAGAATGGCGTCACGGCAACTGTGGTCCCACTCCACAAAGGCGGTGCTTCTACGGACCCTGGAAATTACCGCCCCATAAGCTTGACGAGCCTTGTCTGCAAAGCTATGGAGAGGATCATAATGGAACTCATAAATAAAGACATTGGGGACCTACAGACACTGGATCCTACCCAATTTGGCTTTGTCAAGGGCAGATCCTGCCTCTTGAACTTGGTCGACTTTTTGAAACAGTCACTAAGGCCATTGATGAGGGTAAGGCAGTTCACACAGCCTACCTTGACCTAGCAAAGCATTCGACACAATACCCCACTCGGGCATCATAGAAAAGCTCACCAGCTTAGATGTAAACCCATATGTCACAAGATGGGTTGCAAACTGGCTCAAGGACAGAACACACAGGGTTAGAGTTGCTGGTGCTATGTCAGACTCTAAGCCGGTCACGAGCGGTGTCCCACAGGGCTCAGTCCTGGGCCCCTCTTGTTCGGCACTTATTTTTCTGAAGTGCAGGCAAACATAGGGGGATTGTGGCTGACAAAATTTGCAGATGACTGCAAACTGGGCACCATAACTGACACTCCATCAGACACAGACATCCTCCAGAAAGGTCTCATAGAAATGGATAACTGGTGCCAGAGCCATGGCCTTAAGCTAAATGCCAAAAATGTATAGTCATACCCTTTGGGAAAAACAAGGTAACCCCTAATTACCACATAGGTGGTAATCCATTAAACACGGAATAAGTTATCAGGGACCTGGGGTCCCAAGTTGACAGTAACCTCTCTTTTGACACTCACATTGCCAAAGTGGTTAGGAAGACCTTCTACATTGCCCACCTGATCATGAAGGGATTCACATCCAGATCAGGAGAGGTCATTGTACCCCTGTACTCTTCACTTATCAGACCAATGATTGAGTACAACGCCCCATTCGGAATGTACCTTACCCGACACCTGCAGCAGTTGGAAAGACCCCAAAAGTTCCTCACCAAAAGGATAAAGGGGCTCAAACATATGTCATACGATGCCCGACTGAAGAAACTCCAGCTCTATTCAGTCGCATACCGTCTGCTCAGAGGTGATCTGTGCCTGACATACAAGGCCATGTCCAACCCGGAATTAATGGACATGCTCCACCTCAAAAATCCAAATCCACCAGAGCCACGAGAGCAAGAGACTTAAACCTCAACACGGATATAAATAGGACATGCTGGAGGGACAGATTCATCACCCAGAGACTCCCTACACTATGGAACAGAATCCCAGTCCATGTGAGGCAGAGCCCCTCACTGACTCTGTTCAAGAGAAATCTTGACAGTGGATGGGAGATCGTAGGTTTACCCCGGGAATCATCTCTGTATCACTGCTGGACAGAGGCACAGCAAACTAATGGGTATAGTATTCTCATCCTAAGGGGTGGTGAAAGCCACACACACTCTGGCTAGGCTTATAAATGCCCTAGGGCAGATAGCCTAGTATGAACCTATGAACCTATGAACCTATATATACATATATATATATATATATATATATATATATATATATATATATATACATATATATACATATATATGTAAATACACATACACACACATAGATATGTATAGGAAGATACATATTTAGAGGGTGCACAGCATATTGAACAGCCAGTATTCCTACAGTTGCCACCTTTTCAAATGGACAGTGTATGATTCACTCATACAAAAGACAATTGTTGCATGAAACATATACCCACAGAAAAGTCAAAGGATATGACACCGCTCACATGTTTGCATACATAATAAATGTTATTTATGTACTATTACAGTTGTATATGCCATGTCGTATAGCTGTTAGGTCTTTGAAATGCATGCTGAGTAATGCAACTCTCAAGCAGATCATTTTATACAGTAATCCGAAAGCATAAGATATGTTGCTGTCCAGGCCAAGGCCTTCAAGTAGTACAACAGTAAAGAAAGACTAGGCCAGAGGATAACAATCAGCACTAAGTAATGCAGATGTAGCTCAGCAGCCTCAAATTACACTCTGTACTCAACCCCTGGGGGAAAAGAATTCAGTTGCCACAATGAGGATGTATCTGTTACATAACAATACTTAACTGAAAGCATCACTATCATACTGACAAACAGAACAGTCTGTATGAAAGTAAGCACTAGGCCACCAATGTTCCCAAGGTGAAATGTATGGAAATATACAGCCATATACCTTAAGGCGGCTTACTACCGATATCCCTCACATGTTGTAACAGCCTAGGTTATATATGGTGCATACCCCTCCCCCATAGACTGACTTACAGGGGCATATAACATTATTACATACACTGACCTCTGGACTGCAGAAGGGCACACATGTTTTGTGCTGCTGAAGCCCACATATATATGAACCCTACCCCACAATATGTGTGGGGACCACAACAGCACTGGAATGATGGCAGGAATGGCAGCACAACATGATCACAGGCCACTACATAACAACCTCTTACTGCATGTCATATGGACAAAGCCTGGTATATAGGTGGAGGCCAGAGGCCAGAACACAGGGCCATATGTGAAATAGTGTTGTTATACACTGAGAAAGTTGTTGGTGTTACAGGATAGTCTGTAACATACCCTTAGTTGGGAATATGAAGTCAGAAACATAAATGGATGTAGGCATGTACTGATAGCACTCAATACACACAATGCCAGTGATATATCTGATACAAAACCTGTGTGGTGGACAGACAAAACATAACAGGCACTCCTCTGGCTATCATGTGGATAGGCCCACAGTTGAGAGTTATGCAGACATACTGCATTCCATGTTAAACTAGTATGCACATGCAAGCCCTGTAACACTGGTGCTATACAATGCATATAACAACACTACTCACACTGTCTGTAGGTCTGGAACCTTATACAGATATGAAGCTGTCCTGAGTCTGCAAGTCCTCTTGTAAGAGGTATTACTACCTGCTGTCTGTAACACTGCTGCCCACACACAGGAAGGATGTCCTCCATACAGGAAAGGTAAAGGGACCACGCCACATGATGCAGGAATTTTTAGTAGCGGGTTGCCATGGCAGTGGTAATTGGAAGTACTACACAGCATGCTGCATGCAGGTAGCAAGTGCTGGACACTGATTGGTGCAGAGATCATCACCTGATCATGTGCATCACCTACAAAATCCATGCTGCAATCTATTCAAAGCAGCTCAACCCATTTAGTGGGCAGAGACCAAGATAGATAGATAGAGAGAGAGTGTGAAAGGAAAAAAAGCAAATATAACAAACAAACAAAAAAAAAAAACCCACATCCATCCAGCCATCCTCACAGCAAACTATCCAGAAGAGACATCGTTCCCACAACAGGTATGTGAAGTATATATATGCATGTAATTGAGTGTAGTACTTGGTTCATAATAATGGGATAGATGATGTGGAATGATTTATATGTGCCATCAGGTGTTGTTGTCTAGCCAAACAACTGCTATGAACAATAGTATCTGTCTCTGTGGGCAGTGGGCCATACCTGTCAACTGTGCAGATCAGCACTGACTGACAAGATGTAAGCCATCATAGTGTGTGTTGTGTAGTGCAAGACATATGTATTAGTGTGGCCAATAGCTGGTGGTGGAAGTATTGCCGTTTATGATGGACACATGGGTTCCAGAGCCCACCACTTGCAGGACAGTCATGTTAATGTGTAATGTAGCATGGAGAAATGCCATAGATGTGTAATAGGTTTACCTGCAATCTGTAAAACTCAAAATACAAAATTCCAGGTGCCAATCCAATGACCATTATGAAACAAATAAATTAGCACTTTCATTCACTCTTTATTCCATGAACTTCTTCAGAAAATTTTTTTTACTCATACCCATACATCCTTTTATATCAAATTATTTGAAATGACAGGAAATGACATCATAAATTACCAAACAATAATTTTAAACACATAAATCCTTAAAAATAATAAAACACTTATGAACGTTCATAATATATGTAAACATATATATTTCTATGTAAAAGAAAACTTCCCGATTAGAGAACTGTCAGACATCATTATGTCAAGCCACAGGAAATGCTATTGCAGCCGGTAGTTGTGAACTAACAAACGCGAATATGAGAGAACGGACTTTTTTGAAAGAAGTAAGCTTTTGGGATTATGTGTGCAAACCTACTGGAAACCCATTTTCATCAATACAAGTCACTAATTCAAAGGCCCATGTAAGTAATTCAACAAATGAAAATCTTTACATGGAAAGTGTGAACTGTAAAAAAACTATATATGAGTTAGAAAGAATGGTGTTTAGACATGTGACATTAGAACTGGAAATACAATATTTTGAGGAATGTATAAGCAGGAAAGTAGTGCCGCAGGGCTTGCGTACTGCTAAATTCCCAAATTGTGTAACACCGGAGATGAATTAAGTAAACATCTAATAGAACTGTATAATGATACAGGCATCAGTATGATGCGCTTGCTAATGGCACATTACAACGGTGTAGAGGCAAAGGCTGACAGGCACAGGGCTACAGTAGTCTCAAGGAAACAATCGAAACTCAAAAGAGACATTATGGCATATCAAGCTAATCAAGCTTATATTGTCCTAGAAAAGGTTTGTGACACACAGAGAACTAACCTTATTAATGTGGGTGTTAGTATTTCTGAACAAACATTGGACATAAATACAAACACCAAAAAAAGATCTGCTTTGGCAGACAACAAAGTGAGTGATGTTAATTCCAATTTAAACATTGAAAAGGGTAGTAAAGAAAAAACACCCACCACTTGTGCAGATTCGAGAATGGATAGACCTGATAATGACAATTGAGTTAGCTATGCGCAAGCTGCTTCACATTTAGGACACAATCAAGGCTCTTTTCCCTTGAACAGTTCACAGAACAAACAGACTTGCAAGTGGTACAATACCACTCAACACAAGGGGAAGGGCAAAGGGAAAGGGAAAAATCACAACAACAAAAAAACAGGTGGTGAATGAAAATGGTGTAAGTAAATTGTGTGCAAGATTACTGTATTAATGTGATTAATTTGTCTGATGTTCCACTATCTTGTGATGTAGAAAAAGTTTTAAAGAAAGTTTTTTCTTTCATACCTGCAAGTAACATGAACATAGGGAAACTTTTAATTGACTTTAGGTTATATTTGAGAAAGTTAAATTTGAGTTACATTATGCAGGATGTTATGAAAGAACATGTTGTTATAAATAGAATGCCAAACAATAAACCTAAAAAACCAAGTACCTTCAACCCTCCTCTACAAACTACTCTTCAGGCGTTTCAAAATTTATGTGAAAGTGAATTTAGAAAGATTTGCTTTCATGGTTATTCTGAAAACCTCACCAAAGCAGAGAAAAGTGCATTAGATGATTTGCGTAAAAATTCTGATATCAGGACAATGAAAGCAGATAAGGGTGGCAAGATTGTTGTCATGAATACCAAGGAATATGACAGCTCACTATTATCAATGTTGGAAGACACTAGTACATACAAAAAGGTTAATGTAAGAGAAGTGAAGTGTAGTTATCAAAAAGTAGATGTAGCACTTTTTGATATGTTCAGTCAAGGTGAATTGGATTATGAAAGTTATAATTATTTATTAGTAGAACATCCTAAAATGGCAACTTTTTTCGGTATTCTGAAAATACAAATGAATCAAATAAATCCACCATTTAAGCCTATTATTTCATCTAAACACTCAAAAACTGAAAACGTATCTATTTGGTTAGATTATATTTCGAATCCAGTAGTTCAAAAATCAAAATTTTATTTAAGGGATTCATGGCATTTATTGGAGAACTTAAGAAATTTGAATGTTACACTGGAATCAACTAGATTTGGTACTTTAGATGTTAGGTCCTTATATACATCAATAAACCAAGAAGGAGGGCTTGAATATCTTAGGGATTATTTGACTGAACATACTGGGCCGGACTCACGATGGCTTGCACGGAGTCTAAGAGTAGAGTAAGACTCCATGCAGCCATCATGTCCGACGAGCGATCCAGGAACAGCCTGCAGGGGTGTGCAAGAGAGCTCCTAAAACGGCTCTTACACGGACAGGGCTGGGATATGCAAATTTCCTCAATTGCAGGTGAAAGGCATGCCAATGAGGTAGATTTGCAATTCAGGAAACCCGAACCTGTCTGAGGAAGAGCAGTGTTATTTGCAAAAATGTACTCAGTTGACAACTGAGTACCATTCTGCAAATAGCAAAACGGAGCCGTGACAGCTCCAAATAAAGGTTGCATCCAGTGCAGGAAGCATGCCAATGGCTAAATATACGGCCATTGGCAATGTTTCCCGATGCAATATGAAAAAAAAAATAATTTTGTTTCTCCGATTTCCGATGTTTAAGCGTAGCGCAGCACTGCGCAAATGGGCTGCACTCTAAAAAAACCAGAAAACTAAAAATTAAAACCCACAAATGTGGATCTTATTTAAATTGTTAATCTACAATGCAAGGGAATGGCAGGCTGAAGACAACATGGCCACCGAGTAGAGGTTGCTAAGGGGGGAAGCTCAGTCTAAGAGATGTAACCAAGCATTAGTAGGCAATCCTATGCAAAGGAGGGTTAGGATAGTGAATCGCAAGTTTAGACAGCAAATGAGCACAGTCAGTGGAGTGTAGGAGTAGGATAAGGGGAGTAACAGAGTAGAAGATAGGTGACATCACGAGGGGGGTATGTATGAAAGAAGTGAAACTCATTGGAGCAGAGTGGCATGTGTCAGCTGTCATTTACACATCATGGAAATAGGTGTGTCAACAGGTAGGCTAGGTAAAGGCAAGAAATGGAAGGTGTATGCCGTGAAAAACACCAAAGTTTCTTGCTGAGTGGGTATGCATGCGTGTGCACGCCTGTAAACCCGAGTAAGACAGAGTGCACGCGTGTAAGCATGAGTGTTAGCGTTTAAGCCGGAGTAAGCATGTATAAGACTATTTAAAGAGTTGTAAGCATGTTTGCACTGGTGTGCGCATGTTTTAACCCAAATAAGCAAGTTTTAGTCCTTGTAAGCATGTGCGCGCGCGTGTGAGCTGCTGTGAGCATGTTTGCGCTTGTGTGCGCAGCGCTGCCCCCTGAGGAAACAGAAAGGAAAAAGGAAGCACAACAAATAGTAGGAAGCTACCAGTGAGTACTAGCAGAGCTAGCAGGTGAAAACAATCAGAATCAGGCAATTACACAGGCAGTACACTAGCCCAGCCCAGCCTAGCACTTAAAACTCTGCAAACAACAGTCCATTATGTTTCTCACAACAGACACTGCAGTAAGCTAATAGAAGTGAAAACTGAAAAAGCTTTACTGAGACAAAGAAATGTTAGGGGCTGCCATTGCTGTTATAAGGTGACATATGCAACATGCTGAGGGTGGTGATAATGGAAATGCTGCTGGACAACCCACAGTGAGGAGACGGAGAAGAGTGTACAGGCCCAGGGTAACCTACCAGGGGCTACATGAGCTGGAGATAGTGGAGTGCTATAGAGTGGACAGAGACCTCCTGCAGCAAATTGTTGAGCTGTGCAGGCCACACCTCACACACAGAACTAACAGAGGGGAACCCATCTCAGTGGAAACCAAGGTATGTGCTGGCCTAAGAATATTAGCAACAGGTATCTTCCAGAGACCAACTGGTGATATGATGGGGATATCACAGGCATCAGCATCCAGGGTACTGCACCAGTTCCTGGATGCCATGTCAGCACATGTCGGTGATCATGTATATTTCCCCAATTCCCATGAGGTATTGGCCAGCAAAATGCATCTCTTCCGGCAAATAGCGGAATACCCTGAGGTAGTGGGTGCAATAGACTACACGCACATACGCATCAAAGCACCAGCCGGTGAGCGGGGTAGGGTCTACTTCAACCGCAAGGGCTTCCCCTCCATCAACTGCCAGGTCATGTGTGATGCCCAGGGCATAATACTGAATGTGTGTGCTGGCTGCCCTGGAAGCTACCATGATTCTGATGCAGCTGTACCAGACATTTGCCAATGGGGACATCCCACATGGTCACCTAGTGGAGGATGCTGGCTATGCACTGGAGCCGTGGCTGATGACACCCATCAGAAATGCACACACACCTGAACAGGAATGCCATAATGAGGCACACGCACAAACACGTAATGTAATCGAGCGTGTGTTTGGGCTGCTCAAGTCACGGTTCCGGTGCCTGGACACATCTGGTGGAGCCTTGCAGTACTCACCAACTACATGTACCAAGATTGTCATGGTATGTGCTATGCAACATAATATGATCCTGCGAAAACAGCTGCAGCAGGACCAGCATAGGCCTGGGCCAAACAGCCCCCCACCATTGCCAAGGCCATCACAGGCAGAGCGTGACTCAGAGGAGGAACAACCTGAGCTTGCCCTAGTAGGCAGAAGGAGGCATGCCCAGTATGCTTTGGCCTTGGCAAAAAGGCAACGCATAGCACATACACTGGCTCAGTAGGAACTCTGGAAATGGCACCTGTCTCTGACTTGCACATATAGTAAAAGGGATGCCTAAGTTGACACTACCTGCTTTCAAACATGTACAGGGAGTGTAGTATGTGCATCCAACATAGGCAGTCCTGCAGCACCACCTGAGGCATGATTGCCATGTGTTAAGCAATATAAAGCAGTGCTAAACAGCATTTACCACCATGTAGTATATGCAAACAAAATCGCACACACCAACTAGCACAACTGTGATCAATGTTGAGTAATATTGGGCAACGTCCAGCAATGTTGGTGAATATTGAGCAATGTCGGACAAGCCTGGTCTAAGTAGGGCATAGCTGAATAAAATCCAACATGCTCATATTTGCTTAACTGGCCCTTAAGCAGTCTGGTCTGCTCAGTATGAAAATATAAAGCAGTGATGGGCCGCGAACCCAGGATACTGTGCACTATAGTTAAAGTACTGAACTACTAAACCATGACAGTATTGCAGTGGTCAGCCTGTATGAAGGAATGTTGATAAGTCTATGCAAAGTATCTCATGGAAACCCTGCAGGCACAGCATAATCCCTGTCGAGTTATGACACAAAGGTGAGTCCTGCAGTAAGAACAGAACCTGACTTCCAACACACACAGTATAAATGCTAATATTGGTCATGTTCACACACATCAACAAATGTAGTGGACCTCAGCAACATACTGAAAGGTCACACTGGGCATGCTCACACACTTGAATAAATGAGACAAATATCAGGCAACAAAACACAGAATGCCTGAACTGGGCATGCTCACACACTTAGGCTATGTCTGAGTACAGCAGTGGGCCACACATATCTGGCAGTTGCATGTGTTAACCCAGGAACCTCTCACTATCCAGCAATCTGCCCTGTGTACACAGTTATATGATAACAGACACATATATAATATAGTGGAACCCTGTCATAATTAAATATGTTCTGCAGATACCGAAGTTGTTCATAGAAACTGGTAAAGCAAAGACGATAAAGACCTGCAAACAGTATCAGCAATAAACATTGTGCATCCCGAACATTAGCATAGGTTCAGAGGTCAATACTAGGCTATCTGCCCTAGGGCATGTACAAGCATAGCCAGAGTGTGGTTGGTATTCGCAACCCTGTCAGATTACTATACTGTGTGTGTGAATAGTAGGTTACACAAGATAGCCCATGTACGTTTAGGCTAGTGTGCCTCTGTCTAGCAGGGACACAGAAGATATCACAGGGGTAAACATACGATCACCCATACAGTCATCAAGATGTCTCCTGTAGGTGGTCAGTGGGTGGCTCTGCCTATGTGAAACTGGGATTACAATCCGGAGTGAGTGGTGCCTCTGGGAGAAGAATCTGTCCCTCCAGCATGTCCTATTAATATCTGTGCTGAGGTATGTGTCCCTGGAGTGTGTAGCTCCAGGGGAGTTGGATATCCTGAGGTGGAGCATGTCCAGTAATTCTGGGTTGGGTATATCTGTAAACAACAGGCACACATCATATCTGAGTAGGTGGTAAGCGACTGAGTAGAGCTGGAGTTACTGCATCCAAACTGTGCAGGGCATCTGTGTGTCCCTAGATCTGCTTGGTGAGGAACTTCTGTGGCCAGTACAGTTGCTGCAGGTGTCGGGTAAGGTACACCCCAAATGTGGCATTGTAACCAAGCATGGGTGTGATGAGTATAGGGGTACAATGACCTCACTCGATCTAGATGTGAAACCATATGGGATACGGTGGCCTATATAGAAGGTCTGTCCAACCACTTTGGCAACATCATTGTCAAAGGCGACAGTACAAACAAGTCATGTCCCCAAACCCCTAACAACTCCTACCGTATGTAATGGAGTACTACCTATGTGGTAATGTGTGGGCATGTTGTTATTCCCAAAGGGGATGACTATGCAACTAATGGCATTTATCTGTAGGCCATGGCTCAGGCACCAGTCATCCATCTCTGTGAGACCCTGTTTGAGTATGCATGTGGCAGCTGGAGAGTTGATTATGGCACCCAGTTTGCAGTCAAGTGCGAGCATGGTCAGCCATATTCCCCCTGTGGTAGCCTGTACGTCAGACAAATATACTGAACAAGAGAGGTCCCAGGACCGAGCCGTGTGGGATGCCATGTGTAACTGGTGTATAGTCAGACATGGCACCTGCAATTCTGACCATGTGGGTGCTATCCCTGCTCCAGATAGCAATCCATCGTGTGAGATATGTGTCCATATTGATGCTGGTGAGCCTATGCATAATGGCCCAGTGGGTTATTGTGTTGAAGGGTTTTGCAAGGTTCAGGTAGGCTGTGTGGACAACCGTCCCTATGTCGATGGACCTGTTAACCGTTTAAGGAATACAAACAGGTTCAAGAGGCAAGATCTGCCCACAACAATGCTGAAATGTGTAGGACACAGTGTCTGTAGGTTCCCAATGTCTATGTGTATGAGTCCCATGACAATATACTCCATAGCTTTGCAGAACAGGCTAGTTAGGCTTATAGGGCAATACTGTCTGTGGTCCGTTGTGGCACCAACTCTGTGGAGTGGGAACACTCTCACTGTATGCCATTTCTTGGGTACATATCCTGTAGTAACTCCAATACTGAAAAGTGCTGTAATGTAAGGGTTACTTCTGTCATGAAGCTCGTGTAAGATGCAGGCTGGGACACCGTCTGGTCCCATTGATGCTGTGATGTACGTTTTGTGGAGGGCAGCACTCACCTGTTACTGTGTGATGTCAGGGAGGTTACACTGTTGGAATGGATAGTTGCTCCTTAGGGAGGATGGGGGGAAACATCTGCACTGAACCTGTTTGCCAGGATGTTGGCAATGCCAGTGGGTTCAGGGTAAGTTTAGTCAATATGCAGTTACTCACAGCATATCAGTGAGTGTCCATCCAGGTTCCTGACATAACTGAAGAAGGCCATGTGATAGTCCTATGTGTCTGGTGCAATTGTCCGGTAGAAGCGGTCCTTAGAAAAGTTCATGAGTGATCGTAGCTGTCTGCTAGTACAGATCACAGATGCCTTCAACATCTGGGATTGTGCTCTATCATGTAGTAGCTTCCTCCTGATGTTGTACAACTTATTAATGGCTGGGGTCTACCAGACAGGTCCCCTGCCATTGGAGGAGTGAGTCCTGTTGTTATTTGGGATAGCACAATCCATGCAGTTCACTAGGTGTCCATAGAATGTGCATGTAAAGGATTCAGCAGTCTGAGCTGTATATGCCACTATCTCAGGGTCTCTGAAGGATACCACCTTGCTTTGGTGAAGTGAGACGTTGGCTCATGAGAAGTTCACCAAGATTACCCAGGATGGGTGTGTGGAGGGTAGCTGTATGTCCAGTGAGATACATGTATGTTCTGACCTTACCAATGAGGGGTTTATCGCTGGTGTGGAACATAGAGTCCCCATGTTGGTGATGATCAGGTCCAATATGTATTCCCCCTTGTGGCTGTGCTGACTGGTTGTGCCATAGCATATGAGTCTACAAATTGTAGCGACTGTTGGGCGAGGGTGTTGGGGCTTGAGTAGTATCCCCAGTCAATATTTGTGTATTTGAAGTCACCCAATAAAATGGTGTTTGTGGAGACCTTCATATTCTCCATAGTTCCCATGAAAGCTGTGTGTGGTTCCTGAGTTTGGGAGGGTGGTCTGTAGCAGGCAACAAACTGAAAGGCAGTTTTGCACAATGGTAGTTGTATATGTATGATCTGTGATACTTGCAGTGCTACTAACCCGGAGGTGTGTGTATCTGTGATGTATATGGATACTCCCCCTAGTTGTATTGTCTGTTCCAAGTCTTGTGGTCAGAAACATGGTATGAAACATAACCTGGTAGTGCTGTTGTGCATAAGTGAGCCTGAACCAGGCATCTATAAGTGCACAGATATCGCTATCCTCCATACTTTGGAGAGTCCTGAGTGGCCCCAATATGAGGGTAACACATCTGGTGTTGAGCAGCATTACCCTTAGTTTCATTTAACCTGTAATGTCTATGGAGGTGGGTCTGTCTTTTGAGCCCTGCTTAAAAAAGGCACTATGGTAGCAAGAGCCTTAGCCAGCATTTGAAAGTCCAAGGGTGATAGGTGCAAGCTGTCCATAGTGAAGCTACATGGCATGTCGAGCATGTCACCACAGGCTGACAGACACTGTATCCCCTATGAATGACACCAATTTGTTAGCCAAATGTTAAACGTGATATGTTTGTCTGTATACTGTGACATCATAATTGGTGGGTGTAAGATGCTAGACAAGGTCAGGGTCATACTGGCCTGGGCTACATGATCAGAGTGTTCCTCCATGTATCATGTCATGTGGTCCGGGGAGTAATGTCTGAGGTTTTACGCATCAGCATGGACAATGATGGTGCCAGTCCTGTACTTGCTTTGGAGTGATCTGACTGCATGTGTTATGTGGCAGATCCTGGCACCCAACAGACAGCCCAAAGTGACTATTCCCTTGTTTGGGGTGGTGAGTAGTACATCAGTGCGTCTGACAATAAGTGTTGCCTATTACAAGTGTATTAGGTGTGTTGTTTAGCCCGAAGGGCAGTGACTGTGTGGCACACTGACATTGTGAACTATGTGATATGTGGGTATTGTAGTGGGGTAGCAGTTGTGTGTGTGTCTGTTTTGGATTTGTCTGCTGCTTAGGCAGAGTTCATTTACAGCATCCGAGTATGTCTACATGTGATAATGTGGTTTGAGTGCTGTCGCTAGAGGATATGTGAGACTGATATGTGGTGTGTGTGGTTACCTTCACCACCTGATAGACTGTGCCAGTCATGGGTCGAGAGAGTTCAGCACACTGTATGTCTATATAGGTGCATCTCACACATATATCTGAGTTTGACAGGAGGAGGAGAGGTTTGTCTGTGTACATGAGGCAGATGTGACATTGTGTCAACGTCACAATATTCACCAGCTGGACTGGAGAGTACACTCAAAACCGACCCCTGGACATGCAAGGATATTATGATGACATACTCTGTAGCCTGATCACAAAGGATCAGTAGGGTGTTAAGTGTGTAAAAGAGTATAACAGGGATTAGTGCTCAGGTTCGTTGGTGTTTTGTAAAGAGTAGCTGAGAAGGAGTCCAGACTGAATCATGACACCTCCTTCAGCTATGTCATAAATAGCAATGTGCACCCATATATGTCCTGAGTCAGGGCCAACTGTACCTGACTGATAATGCCGACATCCTGACAGACAGGCCCATATGTACATACCCACCTCCCACTGACGATAGTCCATATCATCATACCAGGAGATATCACATGTAGAATGGATGAGCAGCTACCCCCAATGCCAAAAGCATGTCAGCAACTGGAGTACATTGATTCCCAATATGTGTCATGCATAAACTACAGAACAAACAGATCCTGCACCTGAACAGTCAGCTGAGCCTCACCACCTACACAGGATGTGGAACTGTTGAATGTGTTACAGCAACATATGGCACTCCCCACAAGTGTTGGTGCACAACACACCATGGGAAGTACAGTCCAGTACACCTATGAAGTCTGATCTGCATGGTCATGGAGTCCATCATGGTTGGAGTCATAAACAGAGCTATTGGAAGCTGACATACACACATCCCTACCAACTGTGGTATGTTCATGTGCGGATCATGGTTCCCAAACATGCTAGACTGTTTGCAAGGCAGCCAGCCAGGACATACATCACTGAACACAGCTACACATGTCTCACATAGACTTTGAATAGCCCTTTATCAACATCCCAGACACATGTAGTATCCACAAAACTAACAAGCTGTGCATAAATATGTGTTGACATATGAAGGAATGTCAATGTGTCCACAGATAGATCACACAAGGTAAGGATTATGAGGTCCTGTTCAAGCTGTTGACACCTGCTGACCCACATGGACCATTCCTGGAATGGCATAAAACAAAGTGTACACACATCACCAAGCCCAGTCTGATGGTGTCACCATCCTATAAATACTGCAGGAGAAGGGAAACCAGCCAATAAAGCAAATAGCGTGTCGTGTTAATGCATCTCTCTGTCTCTAGTATCATAACATAGTTAGATAGGGGTTTGAATCCTGCAAATGCTGATTGTGTGTGTGTGTGTGTGTGTGTGTGGGGGGGGGGGGTATATGTGTACAGTTTCCTTTGAGAGGAGTGGCCTTTTTGGAGACTGGGAAAACTCACTAAAATAGGTACATTCCTCTTTGGAAAGTCTGATGATGTCACCATCCTACAAATACAGCAGGAGAAGGGAAACCAGCCAATAAAGAAAATAGCACACCATGTTAATGCGTCTCTCTCTAGTATCATAACATAATTAGGTAGGGGTTTGAATCCTGCAAACACTGACCATGTGTGTGGAGGGGGGTGTGTGTATGTGTGCAGTTTCCTTTGACAGGAGTGGCCTTTTTGGAGACTGGGAAAACTCACTAAAAGAGGTACATTCCTCTTTGGAAAGTCTGATGATGTCACCATCCTACAAATACAGCAGGAGAAGGGAAACCAGCCAGTAAAGCAAGTAGTGCGCCGTGTTAATGCATCTCTCTCTCTCTCTTTCTCTAGTATCATAACATAGTTAGGTAGGGGTTTGAATCCTGCAAACACTGACTGTGTGTACGTGTATGTGTGCAGTTTCCTTTGAGAGGAGTGCCCGTTTTGGAGACTGGGAAAACTCACTAAAAGAGGTACATTCCTCTTTGGAAAGTCTGATGATGTCACCATCCTACAAATACAGCAGGAGGAGGGAAACCAGCCAGTTAAGCAAATAGCACGCCATGTTAATGCGTCTCTCTCTCTCTAGTATCATAACATTGTTAGGTAGGGGTTTGAATCCTGCAAACACTGACTGTGTGTGCGTGTATGTGTGCAGTTTCCTTTGAGAGAAGTGCCCTTTTTGGAGACTGGGAAAACTCACTAAAAGAGGTGCATTCCTCTTTGGAATGTCTGATGATGTCACCATCCTACAAATATAGCAGGAGAAGGGAAACCAGCCAGTAAAGCAAATAGCACTCCATGTTAATGTGTCTTTCACTAGTATCATAACATAGTTAGGTAGGGGTTTGAATCCTGCAAACACTTACAGTGTGTGTGCCACTGTTGGTCAATGTGGTGTGGGTTTTGGTTTTACTATGGTAGGACATATTATGATTAAAGCAGCAACTGCATTCCACACATCAGGTATCTGCATGGCAAATATATATGTGTGCATGTCCCCTTAATCAGTACATAGGTGTGAAGCCTGCATACTATATGAATACATCTGTTTCCATTGACAGGTTGTGCCACTGCTTCTCAGATTGTAGGTCACATATGTATGTATCTGACAAGGCCATCCACTGTTGTCATCTGTGGCCAAGGTCATCTGTGCCACACACACCCATGACAGTTACTAAAGAATAGTGTGAGTGAGGGTATATGCCTGGGGTATATGTCAGACATGTTCATACACAACAATGACTGGCAGTAATGGGCAGTCTGTATAGGTGTACAACTGCCTTGTGGATATGCATTCAGGCCTCTAATGTCGTATGTGATACACCTAGGGACTCCACAATACCTATGGATATGTGGATACCAAGGGACACATGACATAACATGAGACTGTGTGTACACATTGGTACCCAACATACATGTTGAGGTCTACCATCAATGTGGTATTGATGGGATAGTATGTATAGTAAATGTGGATGATTATGCCATAGCCAGCTTACTGCTATACAGCATGTATCAAACAACAGGTGTCTGTCTGTATTATACCCTTGTGTAGGATATGCGTCCCATCCAGGGAATGCATTGTAGGCCAATGCCTGCATTTCCAGATGTGGATGGACACATCCGTAGTATGTTTGCATGTACCTAAGGGGGCTATATGCCAAACAGGTGTGGTCCCAGGAATGGGTGGCGGTCAATACCACTGGTTAGTGTTAGAGTATAGTACTGGAAGGATCCAATTGTTACTGAGTTCCCTACAACTGTGTGTCATTTGTCAGGACATCATCCAATGATTGCTAATAGTAATGCTGTTGAGGTTGTGTATACTACCAGACCGCAAATCATTGACAGATATTAACAGTATCACCCACAGCATAGTGTCAACCCATGACATACACACATGTGGACCCATGTTAGTACATAACTGTAGTAGAATGCATACTGGCCATTGAAAGTTACTATGAGATGTTAATGTGTACAACAGGGTATGCCACACGTCCTATGTGTTCACCACGCACATACATGCAGACAGTGCGCACCCACCATGTTCACAGATGTACACTTGCTAATCTGTACTGCACACATCACACACATACTGTCCACTCATTAACACATGCTGGCAACACATTACACTTCAGCCAAGTGGCATATGGGTGGACAATACATACTCAGACCTAACAGTGGTGTAAACAATGCTACATTGACATTCAGAGCTTTGATGCATAATGCCTGCTCAGACATACCTACAAGGATGTCATTACACTTTCCTGTTGACAACTTGCTAATATTGCTACACTGCTATAATGTCACCCTGTGCATCAGCACCATGTTAGCCTGTTCCTGCATCAATGTTACAGATGACAGGAGGTGACACAGGTATCATCATATGCACAGGGTGTGTTGTTGTTTGCCAGAGCCTGACATTGACCCATCCAATCACATGTCTGTGTGTGTGTGTGTGTGTGTGTGTGTGTGTGTGTGTGTGTGTGTGTGTGTGTGTGTGAATGTGAGGGACAACAGTACAGCATGGGCTGATGTTGAATGTATGTGTGTATGTGTGAGCCCTAGTTGTTTGGTTAATGTGTGTGTGTCTGCATGCCCACAGCTCCATCATGTGGCTGCCATATACGGTAGTTTGTGGGACAGCCATGGACTGTACCTGCTAGGCTGTACAGATCACTGTCTCCAGCCATGGACACAGTACCTGTGCCTGGCAGGGGTGCTACGGACAGTATCAGGTACCAACCCCAACTGGGTACTGTCATCAGAGGCAGAAGTATGATGACTGGACCCACGTCCCTGCTGGGACTGGCCAGAGCCACGTGCACGTGGTCTACTGGGACGGTCAATGGACAGGCCAGCCCCAGCATGGCTGGGGCTGGAACTGCCACTATGGGAGCGACTGTGAACTGTGGGCCATCCACGACCACTGCCAGCTGTTGCTGTTGCTGGCATGAGTCCGTGTCAATGTCGCAACCATCCCGCACGGTCCTGGCTCATGGAAGACATATTGTGGAGGGCATCTACTGTCTCCCCCCAACATCTATCAATGACCTCGGTGTAATTCCGGATGGCACTAGCAAGGTCACGGATGCTGTCATTGATAGTGGTGTAATGGGCCCTCTGCACCCTAAGTCCCTGTCTGGTGTACCGTTCCATACTTGCTTGAGTCTGCATTACAGCCTGGAACATACTGGATGTTGCAAGACCTGTGAGGGCACATCTGCCAGGGGCAATACGACCAGCGGTGCTCCCCCAAGAACCCCTGGACCTCCGCCTATGTGGTACCATTCAAGGAATCTGGCTATGGCTGCTGTGAGGGGATGCAAGTGCCATGGGTATCACACTCTCCTGGTCAATGCCAACTGTATGCTGTCCCTCGCCTATGGCCATTGGTGATGAGGGATGTATTGGCAGTATGAGTGTGCACATAGATGGGGTTGAATGCTGTGTACTGTTGATTGGCGGACCAACAACAGACCCTGTCAAACCTTCCTGTGCCAGAATACATGTCTCATCATCACCACTATTCGTGGCAGTGGCTTCAGGTTCCCTGCTGCTTTTGGCCACCCCTAACTCAGCACCTGTGAGAGGAAGACAGGAAACACACTTTACAGTCTGCACATGATGCATGCACACATGCACGCATGCACGCATGCACACATGAACACATGAACACATGCACACATGCACACATGCACACATATACACTCCTCACTACAGCACATACACACACACACCAGAAATCCAACACATACTCTATAGTGGGTGAAGGTGGGTGCCAGTATCACAAGGCAAACAGTCACCACACACATGTCAGCATGCAGAATATGTGTTGCACAAGACCATGCAGTGCAAGTGTATGCGCCCCTATTTCATGGCAGTGTACATGGCTTTGATGCAACTGTGTAGTTGTTCAGTGATTGGCTACACCCTGGAACACAATGTGTACCTGGACACAACATTGCTGTGCAAGTATTATCAGCTATGCAATGCCCTGTGCACCATCACTCACAGATATACATGCCATGGCTGCATGTGTTATCTGTGTGACACATAGATTTCCATGTCTGAGTACAGTGTCTGTGTCCATAGCAGATAATAGTGGGCACAGGTGTAGCACATGCATGCTATGTACACACACAGGATGAGTGGTGCATGGTGACGTGAAGGAATCCCAATGCTCGACATGACCAGTGTACAGTGGTTATGGTGAGTGTGGAACATATTGCAGATATGTCGGTGCCAGCCATGGCATGGCATGCTACACGAATGCAACATTAAACACCACACATACCCAATGTGTGTCATGTGACCTATACACCCACTAGCATTCCAGGACATATATGTGACACTTTGCTCGGATGGCGACTGCTGTGCATATTGTGTATACTGGCATATGTAAGCACACACACAACATGCTATGCATATTGTGTATAGGTGCATATGTTTGCACACACACAATGTTGAGGTGCACAGCAATGCTGCTATGAGTAGTACTGTGGTCACTGTAACTGGATGGGGTGTAGTACCCTGTGCCATCATCATCATGCATCTTGTGGTCACTCACAGCTACTAATGTGTGCAAAACCAATGCCTAGCATGCTGTACCTGAACTGCAGTGCCGTGGCTATGTTCACAATTACACAGCCACTTTGTACATGGGTGTGTGAGGTGCCCAATAGGGAGCATTCCCTAACATGACTGTATTATGTGTTGAAGAGTGTTGCACAGCTCCATGATAGGCCTCTACCCCTGAGGAACATCATGTGTGTGTGCATGACATGTGGGATACTGAAGTGTGACCTTATAGCGGGTGTGTGGTAATGCCAAATGTAGCATGTTTTCATGTCCTGCGTATGATAAACGTGTTCTGTTGTGTACAGCTGTAGCAACTATGCATATCAATGTGCAGTACAGTGTTGCCATAAATGTGTCTGCTGCTCTGTGCATTGCATGTGATTGAGGCAGCTACTGACTTTACTGAGATGTTTAATGTCTCACAGCAAACATGCACAGCATGCATTATGCGTAGGTGTGTTATGTGTACATGGCCTACACCTCACCTATGACATGCACATATCATTACCAATATTAAAGTGTTAACACACTCACCAGCATGTATCGTCTGCCTTGCTGTTACACCAGAGGGACCTACACGAATATGACACAGTTTGTCAGTGGCCACAACTGTGGCATTGCTACTGTGAGTGTGCTAAACTACAGTAGAACAACAGTCAAGAGTCACAGGTGTACAGATACTATTCCAAATATCAGTATTGCACACAATAGGCAGCACAACTGATGAACACACAGTACACATCTCACATATGCATATTCTAACAATACAGGTAACAGTAGTCTACAGCTAGGGCATATTACCTGCACGCTTCATGTCATCATGCTGGGTGGCTCCGGCCTCCATGATGACACATGTGTGATGCTGTTGCTGCTGTAGGCCAGGAGCCACCACGCTTAGGAGGAGCTCCTCCACTCTGGTGAGGGGGGGATGTATGGCCACCCCACCACCTGTGGCAAGCTGTTGTCTATGGATATCAGACGCACGCTGCCAGACATGTCTAATTAAATCACTGCAGTGATGGTGTACCTGCTTATATGTCCGGTTATGTATGCCTATGTCATTTACCCGACGAACAAGATCCTGCCACAGTGCAGTACGCTTATGCTGGTGCTGGATGGCCCTGGAAAACAGCAGTGTATAGTGCTGCATCAGGCTGTTATGTATTTCTTGTTCCTCCACAGCTGTATAGGACAGATTGCGTTGATGAGCCATAGCCCTGGAAGACAATTAAACAATATACGTGTGAGCAAGTCATGTGGCACACTTAACATTATTAAGTACAGATATCACTTAACTGCCATATATAGCATCTGTTTGTCTGTCAGAGGATACACACGTTCAATACCACATATCATTGCTCAGCTCACAACTGGCTGACAGTGCCTGCCACACTCCATATAACAAACCAGTATACACCAGTACTCGGCACACTGTTTGGGATACAATGCACAACCTCGTCACGGGGGTATATATCAAGCTAATGCATAAAGAAATATGTCATCCAATGCAATGCATGTAAAGTACATTTACAGTATTACCAGTAAACCATCCCAATCATTGATGTCATACCCCTACCTAACATATGTGCACAGTTGTTAATATAGCTGGCATACTGCTGTAACAGAGTATACATGTTGCTAGGTACACACACATACCCTGTAACACACATGTGATAGCGGGCATGGTACATGCATCATTACACACACATCAGACATACATACAACACAGAAATGTATGCCGACACAGATGAGCATTACCTGTGTACCTTACAGTACTGTGTGCCCCTACTTACAGATACCTATGCCTGAGGTATGTAATCTGTGCAGACTACAGGAAACACACAAGACAGTGTTACCAGGGAATGTGAACATACACCATACTGTGCTGTTCAGGCCTACAGCTTCAGGTAGTACAACAGTTCATATGTGAGCTGGATTCACCAGCAGTACTACTTACTGAGCATACATGTATTGCTTCAGCCTACAATGGGACACCACAGTAGTACACAAGGAACTACATCACAACATATGCCATCCTACTATGTCTACATCCCAATAACTGACACATCTTTCTCTGGCCTCACACCTAGAACACAAACTACTATGACAGAAACAACCTCACACTAAGCTATCACACCTTTACAGACCTTGCACACATTCACTGTCACACTCATTCCACCTCACATAGCAGGTATTGCACTGAGTACATGTGTGTGTGCAATGTGTCATAGGTAGGTAATACGCTATTGGCCCTAGGGCCTAGAGCAGCCTAGCCATATGCTACCCTGGCCTTTGACACACATGTAATGTAATTTCACATGCTCCTGTCAATCAGATACATAGAGGTGACTCCCAGGGCATATTACCTATCTCCCAAACGATCATCAGGGGTATGTATGACATCTGCTAATGAGGAGCCTTGTTTGTTAATGCTGGGTGGTTTAGTCCAGAGTATGGCATATTTGTGGATAGGAACCTGTACCTCCAGCATGTGCTGTTTAGTGAGGTGGTGAGGATTAGGGCCCTAGGTCATGTAGCCCGGAGGGATTGTGAGGTGTTGACATGGTGGTTGGCTGACTGCTATGGGTGTGACATACCTCTGTATGTCCGGCAGAGGTAACCTCTGGGTGGGCGGTATGCAACACACTCTAGCTGTGGTTTTGTGAGTCAGTCTGCATAGGGCATGTGTTTGAGGGCAGTATTACTCTTTGTGACTTATGTCTGTGGCCTTTCCACTTTCTGTAGTTGTCATGTGAGGTATATACCACATGGGGCATTGTGATGAGTAGAGGGGAACACTGCCTATATTTCCCTAGATGACACACCTTTTGTGATGACACGTACCATGTAGACAGATTACAAGACTAATGTGGCACTGTGATTATCATAGAGGAGGCTACTGTCCACCTGTCTCCCATGTTCCCTTCTGACACCTTCAGTGTTAGGCAGGCTACCACCTATGTGGTAGTTACTGGGTAAAGTGTTTTGGAATGGGGTATGGCACTGCAGTACCAACACTGGTGTTCAGTCCATGCCTTGGTCAACAGGCACATGTTGCAGCACGTATGACCCAATGTCTCCCTCTCTCTCTCTCTCTCTCTATATATATATATATATATATATATATATATATATATATATATATACACACACACACATATCTATACATATCTATACATAGCTATACATACCAATACACATCAATACATATCTATACATATCTATACACATATATATGTATATATATATATATATATATATATATATATATATATATATATATATATATATACATATATATACACATACATGTATACATCCATTGCTGTACATATAGATGCACATATAGGCACATATACTGCCCACCTTTCATGGTGGGGATGTCAATTATGCAACAGTTGTGAGACATACGGTTATGTAATAATATTGCACAGCATTGTGCAGAATGCATTTTGCTGTCCTCAGGCCGTATAGCTGTAGCAGGCCTCACTGCCTGTAGCTCAGTCCCACAGTGTTTAACCAACACATGACATATACCAGCACTGCTTGCTGTCTGCAATGCCACACACTACAACCTACATACATTTGTGCACATAGCAACCTTCAACAACATATATATGTCCAGCCTTCACTAACAGTTGCAGTATGTCCCTTGCCCTATGCACATGTGCATATTCATATAGATACGGACTGCTGCCACATATGGATGATTCACAGTATGTAGAGTACCCTTCAGACACATCATTCGGATGCCTGCAAATACATATCTGTTACATACCTTACCTTTGTATTCCTCACCTCCGTCTGTTGTAGCTGTTGCTTTATTTTTTTTTTTTTTGGTTTTGGTTTCCTGTGTGTGTTGGCCTTTCTTTTCAGTTTCTGTCTCTTACAGCCTGTTTGTCTCCATATGTCTGTCTGTCTGTCTCTGTCTGTCTGTCTGTCTCCCGCGCTCTCTCTCTCTCTCTCAGTTGGTGCAATGATATTATTGCATGTGTGGACAGCAAGTACAGGCTGCTTTTCTAGGTATCTGCACATGTGCATGTGATGGCCTCTGCACCAATTGGTGCCTACCATTTAGTAATTGCATGCAGCCTGCTGTGTGGTAATTGCAGTACTCACTGTGACTGCAGGGCACTGCTATAAAATGCTAGGTTAGGTAGGCATAGCCCTTTCAGTTGTGCAAGGTGGGGCCCATGCTTGTTTGCTGTGGACACTGTTGTCTCAGTCAGAAGGTTGGTATATGTGTCATATCTGAAGCTAGGGTTGTAGCCAGTGATATGCATGTTGTACTGTAACCTGACTGTTGCTTCTTCCAGTGCACTCTTCTCAGTGTGTAAGTTTACTCACACCTCCTAATGCTAACACTGGATACATGGGAGTATGTACTTTCTTTTAGAATTAGAGAATTAACTGGCATACAACTGTAAGTTATTGCAATGTGTTTCTATGGCTTTCCTATTTTCCCTTTACATTCACTCATTGTAATGCATGATATATTTTTTACAGCACCAAGTTACTGTATATCTGCTGTGGCTTAGTGGTACTTCATTCAGACTGGTGAGTCCAAGGTGTGGGGTTTGAGACTGACAAGGGTAATTTATTTTGCTGCTGAGCAGTACAAGGGCCCTGTCATACACAGTGACTAAGGCAATTTTAAGCAGTTGTAAGCGGGTTTGCGTGGGTTTGCATGACGCTTAGTGATGCTTAGCTAAGCGCACACATGCAAACACTGGTGCAAACCCGCTAACTACTGCTTAAAAGGGCTTACTCCCGCTAACCCCCGCACTAATTTCTTTTAAAGAAAAGAAAATGGAGAGATAGAAAAGTGGTGAAAAAGGGGGCACAAAAAGGTACACACAGTAGGTAAACAAGCTCGGGATGTGCAGGACGGGTGTAGGGAAGGTCCATAGCTGCCCATTTCTTTAACAGCAACAGCTGTGCATATGCAATGAATTTGGAGTGAAATTTGAAACCTTCCGCCCCTGGGAGAGGGGTGAGGACAACAAAGTATGTTGTACTGCCAATTCTAATTATCAGCTTACATGTTTGTCCGATGGACATGTGTGCGAAATGGTCAGCTATGTATGGGGCATAATTTTTTTGTGGGTACAGATTGCCCTTTTTTTTTTTTAGGTGAGAGCAGGAAGTGAGGTAGAGGAAGTAGGTATGTCCGGAGAGGTAGGTTGGGAAGGTAAACAGACAAGACGCATACAGGGGCGGTGTATGACACATGGGGTGGGTAACACAATTGATGGGGTCAGATGTTTGGAAATCACAAGCCCATGAGCCCACAGATGGTAACAGTGGAACTGAGATCCCCACCCATGTGCAGTCACCACTGAACCTTCACAGCCCCGAGGGTGGCTGTGCTGGGGGCAGCGTAGGATGGGCAGGCTCACCCGTGAGACACGCCACTCTCACCTCAAGCTGGAGTAGGGGATCAGCGACTGTATGATGGATCTCCCTACGCACCACAGCCCGGACCCTTCGAAGGGTGACAGGTGGCCCTTCTCCACCCACGCTTGCATGGGGGGGATGAGCCCCATCCCCTGTAGTGCTTCCACCTGAAGGTGGCACAGGACCAATGGAGGAGGGGAGCCCAGGCTGGGCACCGGACCTGCTGGTGCCAGGTGCACTCGCCGGCTGAGGAGGGACAGGTGGGTCCGCTGGGACTGGCCTTCCCATACGTTCTGTGATTAGGTGTGTTTAATTACAACATAAGCAAAACAGCATTCCAGATTAGTTGTAACAGCATGCAATAATATTCCCATTAACCCAACACACCAAGGGTACAATAGTTGAACAGCAAGCATAACACATGCATATATTGAACCACAGTGGTTATTCCAACAGCATGCAGGGATGTTTGGTAGCAACAGGCCACCATAATTGTGGTGTTTAAACAGGGCACATGCATCAATGTGAATGCAAATATTTATGGAACAATAGGACATATGTCTCAACAAATATTTAAGATTACACATACCCATTGAGGTGTGGAATTGCATGGTTTATGCACATACAGTAGGGTGTATAAAAAACCTTGGTTAACATCTTATAATGACCTTTTAGTCTACACTACATTCCTAGTGACTGCAAGTGTATATCCCCTACCTGTATTATTACACTTGCCACCATACATTAGGTTGTGTACTGGATTTGGCTAGTTCAATATATGCCTGACCTATATCTGACATATTAACTGTCAAGGATGCAGATGTTACTGCTACATATTTCTTGATTGCATTTATATTTCTTTATCTACATATCTGGGGATGTTTTCACATGACATTTTCACTTTGATTTGTACAGAACCCTGCATTTCATGACACACACTCCCATTTCTGGGGAAAAAAATAACATGCTACATGTGTGCCAGGTTTACTTATTCATGCCAGCCTGTAACTGCCTGTTGTGGACTGTATATATTTTTCACAGCTACTAGTATTTCCATCACCCACTTTATATGGGACTGCACAACTCTGGGTTGCCAGCACCTTTTCAAACAGTACTGTTTGTATACTGCAAGGGTACAACAACATTTCAGACTCTGTGACACAGACACACTCTGGGTTTTAGACCTTTATTAATGACATTACACACTTTTCCACAGGCTCACTCCTTTATTTGTTTTAACGGTGTATATGGCAGACATGTTCAAGACATATAATACCTTTATTAATGGGTTAAAACAATCTTTTTTCAGGCTCACTCACTTATTTTATATAACAGTGCCTGCAGAGATATTATTCCAGACATATGTTACCTTTCTTAATGGGTTTCTACACTCTTTTCCTGCCTCTCTGACGTTTTTATCTGACAGTACATGCAGAGGACTTATTCAGGCAATTTTATGGCTGTATTATTGGAGTACAACACTTTCTTTCATGCTCTCTCCCATATTTTATATAACAATACATGCAGAATATTCACTAACCTGCCTGGTGGCGCAGCCTTAGCAGTCTATCAGCATAGGCTTGCTGATTCGTAGCACGGTCACCTGCAGCTGTAAAGTAAATGAAGGGATATTGAGACATACCTATCCGTTATACATACTCCATTATCAATTGTTACATACTGCATTCCATGGCTACATACTCAGTTGTGGGGCATCCTGCATTCCACGCGCCTCCTGTATCCATTGGTCCAGGCCGTCCTGCTTTAATCTCTTCAGGTCTTCATGGTGGTGACGGACCTGCTCACCAGTCCGAGGAATGCCTGTGGCACTGGTGAGGTCACGAGCTAACCGGTTCCACCCTCTGCCTTATACTCCATCCCTTGGAACTGGCCCTGTAGGAGTCTTGACTCGTGACGGTGGACAAGGAGCCAAACCATGTATTTGGACTCCTCGATGCCCCAACATTGCACTTGGAAGCATGTTCCCTCTCCGACACCAGACATTCTAACTGCAGATGTGAGCTACAATCAGTTATGGTGTGTATTCCCACCTGTGGGGCTTAAATATGCCGCATTTCCCACACATTTTTGTGATTGGCCATTTTGTAAAATTCTCGGCTGACTGCAGACCTGCTTAGTAATGGTTAAACTACCATTACTAAGTATATGTATGTTAACAGTGGCTGTTTCTCCTACGTTGTCATGGCTTAGTGGTTCTGTGCTTGGATTAGGATGCACAGAGTCCTGGGTTCGAACCTTGTCATTCATTTTATTTTCATACTGTCCAGACAGGCTAGGGGGTGTGGCTGCATTTAAGCAACTTTGCTCTACGTTGCTCCACGTTGCCCTAAGGTGCTAGTTGGCGTGGCGCGCACATCCGCGCAAACAGATTGCTCTGGTTAAAGTGCTATTTCGCTATGGGCACCTCTATTGCGCTGCGTAAGGCACTGTTAAACTATGGGCATCTCTACTGCACTGGGTAAAGTGCTGTTAAACTATGGGCACCTCTATTGCACTGGGTAAAGCGCTGTTAAACTTTGGGCAACTCTATTGCGCTGGGTAAAGTGCTGCTTAACTGCAAGCAATTATGTATCAGGATCCTTTAAAAATTTAATATTTTGTTCACTGATACATTGGCCATTTCACTGCTTTTTACTGATATTTTAATCACATGTCAGGTATTATTCCATGTACTGGTTTAAAACATAAATAAGAATGGGAGTGGTGGGCCTCGAACCATGAATGCCTCTTCTTTGTGCGAAAGCTCTACCATTACGCTATTGCTACTTGGTGTGATTTGCATAAACATTCTTTCTTATGCTCTTCCATGTCAGAATTGCTAACTGCAGCTAAGCAATGGGCACACACACGCAAATACGGGCAGCTATTTGGGGAATTAAAAAAAAAATAAAATAAATGTTTTACTTTTCATAACTGTGATGGGGGTTTACAATGTCAGGGAGTATGGTGTTTGGTGCTAGGACATTTGAGCGGACTCGCTCTTGTGTGCTTTCATTTTCCTTTTACAAACCTTGCAGGGGCATGGCCGTTTAGAATGCTCTGCAGTCGGACACACCCCCTGCTTTCCTACCCGCTCCGTGTAAGACTTACGGTTGAGTCAGCATGCCCTCATGAATATTCATGGCACACTGATGTCATACCATTCAACTGCAGCCTCCGAGTAAGACTTATTAAGTCTTACACGGAGGATTCGTGAATCTGGGGGACTGACTTTACTAGTATAAAGGTTAATACTATTTGTAGTTTAATGGAGTTGGTTCTAGATAACAATTATTTCAAATTTAATAAAAATTTATACAAACAAATCTCAGGTGTAGCGATGGGGGCAAGGGTAGCTCTGGCCTTTGCAAACCTAGCTATGGCTAATTGGGAGTTGAAATTTCTTACTAGGCATTCTAGTTACTCTAAAGTGCAGACCTACTATAGATACATTGATGATTTTATTTTTTTGTGGACAGGTACATATGATGAGTTTTTGAATATGGTGAAAGATTTAAATAATACTACAAATTTTTTAGAATTCAAAGACAGTGGATTTGGGGAAAGTATTACATACTTGGATATACATCTGAGTATGAAGAGAGAGAAAAATAGTTTCAGCAGTAAAGTCCATAGGAAGGAAGTTTTTGCTAATCAGTATCTACATAAAGATAGCTTACACCCACAACATATGAAAAAGGGAGTTGTTAAAGGTCAGATTATACGATTAAGTAGACTAACCACAGATGATGACACATTTGTCAAAGAAACTTTATTTTTGAGATCATTATGTCTTTCCAGAGGTTATAGCATGGAATGGTTGAAAAAGATAGAAAAAGAGGTAATGGTGTTAAGGAAGGGTGTGGCAACACCAATTTTATTGTCAAAGGACATTTGTGTAAGTCCAGTATTAGAAGTCTCAACTTCCGATTCTATTAATTACACCATTTCCTTTCCTATACCTATAGTGAATGGAATGTGGTTTGTTAAAGAAATTATAAAAAATAATTGGAAAGTATTATTAGGCAACAGAGAATTGGTTGCTACAATAGGCAACAAACCAAAATGTACTTACAAGAAAGTATTGAATATAAAATCCATGTTAGAATTTGGTAATAACAGAGCCACTATTAGTATGAGATTAGGTAGTACCAAGAAGGGTACATACGCTTGTAGAAACTGTAAACAGTGCAGGTTTATTAGTAATAGTTCTTTCATTACTTTGAGCCATTTGAATTACACTTTATGGGCCAAAGATTACTACGACTGTAATACTGAATTTGTAGTTTATATTGCTAGTTGTGTATCATGTAACCATTACTATATAGGGAAAACTATAACAGCATTAAAACGTAGGATATATGAACACAATTTGGCCATTAAAAACAAAGATAAAATAAATTCTTTGGCAAAGCATGCTTCTATATGTCTTGATTTCAAAAAGTTTGAATTTTTTGTTGTGGAAAAAGTAGATGAGGTTATGTTTGGAGGGGATTTAAATAACATATTGGAATGTAAAGAAACACTTTGGCAGTTATTTTTAGCTGCGGACAATGCACCAGGACTAAAAGAGTCCATAAATATAAAATGTTTTCTATTAAATAGATAATTTTAGGGAATTAACTACATATATATGTAGTTTTTCTTTTACATACAAATATATATGTTTACATATATTATGAACGTTCATACTTGTTTTATTATTTTTAAGGATTTATGTGTTTAAAATTATTGTTTGGTAATTAATGATGTAATTTCCTGTAATTTCAGATAATTTGATATAAAAGGATGTATGGGTATGAGTCAATTTTTTTCTGAAGAAGTTCACGGAATAAAGAGTGAATGAAAGCGCTAATTTATTTGTTTCATAGTGGTCATTGGATACGCACCTGGAATTTTGTTTTTTGAGTTTTGCTTTTTGGTTCGTTTCAGTGTTTTTTTTACCTGCAATCTGTCCCTATATATACCCCCCCTAATATAAGGCTGTATCCACATGTGGCACCTGTCTGTGTTGTAGCAAGGCAGAACAGTGCAGCTGTGCAGGAAGGAGAGTTAGAGTGCGAACCTGATGTCTGAATGCACTATATATATATATATATATATATATATATATATATATATATATCTTTTTTATATATTTGAATGCTTAAATGTTTGAATCACTAAAGATCAAACTTTAGTGATCGAACATTTAAATGTTCGAATATATTAAAAATTAATATTTAAAAGAAAAAAAAGTAAAACTGAAAGGTTTAAGCAGGGGGACAAGCCCTCCTATACTCCCCACACCCACCGCTACTTAAATATACCAACTCCGAGATCGCACTTCAGTGTGCTGCAGTGCGGAAATGGTAAATTTCCTATTTCCTACACTGTAGTGCGATCTTGGATTTGGTATATTTAAGTAATGGGGGGTGTGGGGGGTACAGCACCCCACGTGGGGGGTGCAGGGGGGCTTGCCCCTCTGCTTACATCCTTTAGTTTTACATTTTTTGTTTATTTTTTTTTAATTTTTTAATATATTCAAACATTTCAATGTTCAGTCACTAAAGTTTGATCTTTAATGATTCAAATATTTAAGTGTTCGAATATATAAAATAGACCCTATATATATATATATATATATATATATATATATATATATATATATACATATATATATATACAACTCATAATATATATCTACACATATATAGAGATATATGTATATATGTGTATGTCTACATATATACAAACACACCCACACATATGCATATAAATACATGTACCCTACTTTTGCATGATATGTGTGAGGGTACATCACACATATCAATACACACATGTATATACAGAAGTACGTGTGTGCAAAATGGACGGTTATGTCAGGTATGAACCCTAAGTTGGGAACACATTGCCCTTGTTTGTGAAGGCGGGATTGGGAATTTGGGGAGGGATAGCAGGTATATTTGGGGAGCTGGGTTGGATTGGAAGATGGAGAAGACAGCCTAAAGGGGCAGTATATGACACATGTGGTGGGTAAACACCCTGAATGGGGAGTGTCATCTGTGATGTGGATGCCCCATGAGCCCCCATATTGAAACAATGGGACCAAGGCTCCCGCCCATGGCCAGTCACAACATCAGCTTCATGGCCTTGAAGGTGCCTGGGCTGGAGGCTGAGCAGGAGGAGCATGCGGACCCTGTGAGTGTGTGCTGAGGGCCTCAATGTGCTGTAGCACATACCCCAAGTCTCTGTGGAGCTCCCTATGCACCAAACCCTGTATCTGACCTTGGGTGACAGGATCATGTCTGTGTGTGCTCTCGGGGGGGTGAACACCATCACCTGAAAGTAGTGCAGGACCAGTAGATGAGGAGGCCCCAGGGTGGGTCCCATGTGTGATGTGGCCTGGTAACATGGCCAGAAGAGGTGGGAAAGGTGGTCCTGCTGGCAATTGTTCCCTAAACATGCTACTGTGTCACTGTTATAGAACATATGTAGGTAGTAATAGTCCACACATTCCTGGATCATGTCTAACAGCATGCATAGATATCCCAAATAACACAAAACAACAGATGTGCAGCAATCACATAGCAAACAGACCACATGCATATATGGAACCATAGTGGCCCTTACAATGGCATGCAGGTGACATTGTCCATGACAGGCCACCAATGATAGTGTCCCCACAGGGAACATAATTACAAACACATAGCACAAAGTGTTGTACAATATGATATATGTCCCAATGGTAGGTATTCTGTAGACATACCTACTGAGTTGTGTGATTAGATTGTTGTTACAGATATGATGGAGGGAGACAAAGATGTGTATTAAAAACTATGATAACCTTGCCGTATGAGGTCCTCAGACATGTTTCCATCTTTATGTCTTTCAGGCAAGATGTCCAGGGAGAGGTTTTACATTTATACAGTGGAGGAGAATTATGTCATCATCTCACACCTGGTGCAGCACTACCAGGTATTGTTCATCCAAACAGCCCACGAGCAGCAAGAGCGGACTGCCCTGTGGAATGATCTTGTCCACAGAGTAAACAATGTCGGCCTGCATAACCACAGTTATGAGCAGGTCCGGCATTGTTGCACAGACCTACTTCACAATGCCCATCGGTGTGCTGCTGCAGTCAGGGGGGATCAGCTCGCAACAGGGGTGGGATGTCATGCCATCCAGCCCCCCGACACATGTTGAGGAGCTCCTTGCCAGCCTCAGGGCACCTGCCCGCCTGCAGACACAACACCTGGTGGAGAGCATAGTGGAGGTGGGTGCTACCCAGACAATGGCAGAGGAGCGTGCAGGTAAGGCCACAGGCCACATCAGTAGACCACTGTTGCACATCCATCTGCATCTGTACAGTTAGATCATGCATATGTGAGATGACATATATATAGTCTGTTGCTGCGTAGTGGTAATAAACAAATGTGCATAATCTGTACTATTGTGGGCTTGTACTGTTGATGTACTGTAGTGCTGCAACCACCCTGTACCAATGCCACAGCTGTGGCTACTGACATCACATCTTTCACACAATTATGTAGGTTCCTCTGGTATACCTCCAAGGCAGCAGCTTGTAGCTGGTGAGTATGGTGTTTGTTCAGGTTTGCTAATACACCAGTCATGTCATGGCCATGATATATTCCATGCACACGTTTAACACACCTACCCATAATGCATGCTGTACATGTTCAAGTATTGTTGCTGTTAACTGCACTGCATCACAGTGGTCACCATGATGGTGTATCTGAAGGGTATATCAGACTCCTGCAATATAAATAACATCCTGTCATTGCAAAATGTGTGCACAGAGATGAACATAATGGCAGGACAAATGGCCTACAGTAGGGACATGTGTGGAACATCACCCTTATACAGTGCTACAACAGTGTATATACCAGTATTACAATGGCAACTCTTACAGATCAACACTACGGCATATCACAATACTGCAGTCCACAACCCTTACAACCTGCAATGTGGTCCTAACATGAGCAATGAGTGTGTAATATGGAATCGTATGTTAGGACAACAAATATGGGGAATACATACTTTCACAAACACTGGAAGCATATGTGTGCACAAACTCCAGATAAAATATAGTGAAAGCAGCTGTTGAGGTACTGACTGCATGCATTTCTCATGGAAATGCACCTTCCAGCAAGTACATGTCCCCAGTGTCTCACCAAGAAATGGTCTGCTGTCCAAGATGTTTGGCCATCAAATGTGCCCACTTACCTGCAGCAGAAGCAGCCATGGCTTGCACACATCATACATGCCATGGCGTGGACCCCATACTCAACAGGTAGTACCCAGGAGTTGGACATGTAACCATACCTCACCATTGTATATACCATGGCAAACAGTGCACACAGTAATGTATGTGGTGAGGATGTATGGGACAGGAATAATGTAGGAAATAAATAGATGGCCATCCAAGACAGATGATGTCACATGTAGCAAACCGGTCATGCAGGCTGCCTAGTAACATGCCACAACACTGAGGGAGTTGCAGGAATGTCTAGCTAGTACTAGCTGTGCAGTACCCATGTCAGGAATTGCCTGGACTCTGAAAACATGTGGCCCATGGGTTAGGGTAATCAGATGGGACAGTTGTACCACAGGAAACATCAGCCAGGCCTCTCTACAGGTAGCATATGCATAACAGAAAATGCCCCCAAAAGGCATGCATTGCAATGTGTACTGGTGTACCAAGACCATGTTGGAAACCTACAGACAGTATCATGTAAGATACATGTGCTGCACAGCCAACACCTCACCCCACCTCAGGCCCACCATCCCCATCTGTACCGTGCCGGTGCCAGTGTACACCTGTATGTTTGCCATTCACTAGCTGGGACAAGACTGTTACACATGGTGTTCAGTGTTTGGGACACTGCAAACTGACACACATGCATACACCATAGTTGTCAAGCATCTGCAAAAAGGCTGAAGGTGGGGAGGGGGTGTCATCATGACACAACAGTGCACTGCAGCAGGGATCCAAAGGGTGCTATGAATGGCTGTATCTTCACACAGTCAGGGTCAGGAACTGTGGCAGACATAACCCTGACTCCACAGCAATAGTGATGGCAGTGTGTGAACTCTAAGGAATGTGCACATGGGTTGACCTTGCAGTCATGCAGAGTTGGGGGATATGTGTAGAGCAGACTGACCAAATACTGGCATATGCAGATGGCCCATGCTAGTATGTCCCTTCCAGGAATAGTGACTGCTGTAGTACACATAACAGTAGGTGCAACAAACCATCATGATAAGGGCGTGCACACATATGCACCCACGAAGTGTATGCATCTCACTGAGCATCAGCACAACTAACACATTCATTTGACACTGCATTTGATTGTTCAGGATATATGTCACATATCAGGCACATGTAATGTTAACATATGCAGTAATGTGGTCCCATGGCATATCAGGGAACAGGGCGTTATATCAATAAGGGTGTGTACACTCCCCATAGCCATGGTAAGGTTTGACAGTTGTCAGTGTAATTGTATCGTATTGGTCATACATGCACCACTGATGATGACATCTGTAAATCAGACATCAGGCATTCACAAATGACATCTGTCCACATATCATCCCAGGTATGTGCTGGACAAGCACATAGGTTCTATGAGCAGCAGAGCAGATATAACTGACACAGTAATACACATTCAGCAATGGTGTGTACACCTGTCAGTTATGGTGCACAGTACATGGCAGGGTGCTGAACAGGTGCACAGCAATACTGTGTATATGGGTGCAGTGTTTTCCAGGGGAAGGGCATCACCTGCTAACACAGCCCATGGATCACACACATGTATACTGTTGCTAGCATGGATTGACTATAGCTGCACTGCATGCTGTTGAGTACCATATGTTATGCATGTTGGCAGATGGGTAATGGGAGGTCTGTGTGTAATATCTTCTTGCATCCTCACCTGTAAGTAAGTGTGTGTGTGTGTGTGTGTGTGTGTGTGGGGGGGGGGGGGTGGGGGTGGTGGGTGGGGCGTTATTTTGCCTGTAAGTGCAATCTGGTGGAGTGGAGGGGGTTGATGTATGTTGGATGTGTGTGTGTCTGCGTGTGTGTTTGTGTGTGTGCCCATGTATGCACATGTGTGATTATGGGGTTGTTCGTACGTCTCAACATGGACATGGACTGACACATGAGACACCTGGAATACTTGTCTGATATGTAATCTTAGGATAGCTGATAGTATAATAAGGTCGGTAGCATGGAACATGCATTGGGAGGGAAACTAGACACCAGGTATACCTTTATAATTGCAATCAGTAGAAAGATGAAAGAATACCCATGTATGAAGCACTACAGTTGCAATGGGAAATTACTAGACAACACCCATGAATGTATCCAAATATTACTGTTGTCCACATAATAAGTTAATAGAGCAACAGATCTTGCATCTACTGAGCAATAGTTGCATATGACACTCCAGTGGGTGACATTATTGAGTGACTGTAGCAGCCCCTAACATATGGGGGCCATGCTCAGGATGTCTGGACAAACCCAGGGTGAACACTGGATGACAGCAGTGAGTCCTTGTAAAACTGGCTCCAATCAAGTCAAAGAGGTAATGGAGTAACATGTCATGTTTTGTGATCACTTGTCTAGGCAATTAGAAGAATGATACATTATTGATTGGTATTAATGAGTGTAGGTTTACAAGTGTGATGCAGGATGAGGAACTTAAGAGAATAAACTTGGGACAGTCTGTAAATTCAGGGACAAGTAGGTATTACGGTGGAATGTCAAAGTGTGTGTGTGTGTGTGTGTGTGTCTGTGTCTGTGTGTGTGTGTGTGTGTGTGTGTGTGTGTGTGTGTGTGTGTGTGTGTGTGTGTGTGTATGTGTTGTGTATGTGTGTACTGTTAAGCAATGACATACAGGTCTTAAAGTGCATTTCTTGTTTTCCCCTCACAGGTGGTGAGGTGGGTCAGAGTCCCTCCTGCAGGCAATCTGATGTTGGTGTCCATACAGATACTGAAAATGATGATAGGTGTGTTGAGGCACAGGCGGGGTTGTCAGAGGCCAAAACTGCACCATCGTTTCACATCCCCCTGTTATCCACACCATCCCCACACACAGTCACAGTGCCTATAGATACCCCATCACCAGTGGCCATACCAGAGGGACAGTTGGCGGTTGGTGGCAGTGCACAGGACAGTGTGGTATCTATGGTTGCTGTGTCTGTACACAGCAGCCATAGCTGGATATCTGGCAGGGTACCACATAAGCAGATGTACAGGGGTGCTCATGGGAGGGATGCTGGTCATCATGTCCCTGGCAGAAGTGCCACATCTGGTACCACCAGATGATGTTTCAGGCTGTCATGGAGGTGCAGGCACATATGGAACAGTAAACCAGACAGGGTCTGAGGCTGCAGAGGGCTACTCTTTCAGCTGTAAGCGACAACATCTGTGATCTTGGAGGTGCCCTCCATTATTTTACAGAGGTCATGGATAGATGGTGGGGTGAGATGGTGGGACTTCTCGACTGTGGATTTTCCTTGCTAGAGCATGTGGTGGGAGTAGTGTGATGGCCACATGGACGTAGGCCAGCAACACCAACATCTACACCGCACTGCACCTCAAGCAACACATATCCCTTCAAAACCCTCACCACCAACACCCACACATAGCAACACTAAACACACATATGCAGAGGCCCTTAACATTAACCTGCCCAAGCAACAAGGACCTCCAAAGCTGAAATGCAAACAAACTCCAATCACAACCAAAGTATTATATAGCTCAGAACACCAGTGTGCCACCCAACAACAGCCCTTAAGGCAAGACAACGTACCCAACACTTTAGTCATAGGTGACTCTATAGTCAGGCACACTGATGTCCCACTCACCAGGCTGAACAAGAAGAAAATTACAGTCAGCTGCCTGTCGGGTGCCAGGATCCGCTACATAATGCATGCACTCAAGTCACTCCACAACAAGTACAAATAAGACTCTGTCATTGTCCATGTTGGAGTGAATGACTTGAGACATACCTCCCTGGACTACATTAAAAGAGACATGGAAGAGCTCTCTGATCATGTGACCCAGGCAGATATGACCCTAGCCCTGAGTAGCATCCTGCCTTCGCCCAGAATGATACCACAGTATAAAGACAAAATGATTGAGTTCAACAATTGGCTGAGCATCTGGTGTCATTCAAAGGGGATCTAGTATCTGTCTGCCTGGGATGACATGATTGACAAACCACGATGCTTAGCCAGAGATGGTCTGCACTTGTCTCCCCTGGGATTCAGGTTACTGGCTAAGGCTGTTGCCACCCTTATAGTGCCTTTTTTAGGCAAGGCTCAAAGGACAAAACCACCACCGTAACAGGTACAAGTATGCAAAATCTGAAGGTAATGCTACTCAATGTTAGAAGTCTAAACCTCAAAATGCACTCTCTTGAGGCACTTCTAAAAATGGAGAACATCAACATCTCTGCAGTAACTGAGACCTGGTTCAAGTCTCCAGACAGCACTCCTGCAATACCATGCTACAACTCTTGCCACACTTTTTGGGCACCAAACCAGGACTGAAACACTAAAGGTGGAGGAGTGTCCATATTCACCAAGGATATTCACACCTCCAGGCTAGTTGCCCAACACAATGCATCCAAAATTCTCCAGGTGCAACTAACACTAGGTAAGACTGCAAACCAAATTGTAGCTTGTTACAGATCCCCCACCATGCCCCAAGATTCTCACTACACATTTCTAAACATACTGGAAAATATTAAGATACAACCAAACACCCTAATACTGGGTGATTTCAACTACCCTGCCAATAACTGGGAAAACTACTCATGTACCAATACCTTTTCCCAACAGTTCTTGGAATTCATATATTCCAATGCCCTGGATCAACTAATCCATAGTCCCCCCAGGGGCTCCAATATCCTGGACCTGGTCATTATCAACATAGGAAATCGATGTTCATACCAGTGGTCACCCCCTTGTTGGTTAGGTCAGACCATAAGCTAATCACCTTTGACATCCCCATCCCATCCCCACCCCCAGAAAGGAAACATCTGTAAAAAACTTCTCCAAGGCCAACGTCATGCTACTGAAGTCGGAAGTGACAAACTTCATGACACCCATGCAGACAAGTACTGAAAGTTTGACTGCCAAATCCTACATTTAAGCACTGTATGAGCACATTCACTTGTGCATGAATCGTGCCATCCCAAATAGAACCAGGACATTCTCCTCCAAAAAAGGAAGCCAATCTGGTGGTCCCCTGTCATAAACAAACTATACAACAGAAGGAAGCAACTGTTGCAGAAAAGAGGAAAATCCCAAGATACAAAAACACTCCCTTACCACCCTCAGTAAGAAGTTGAGATCCCTCATAAAATCCTCCAAAGCTAGTTATGAAAATAAAATTGCCAAAGATTCCAAAGACAACCACAAGGCATTCTATAGCTATGTCAAGAATCTAAATGGTAATGCTCAGATCTGCTCTGAGCTACAACAGAATGGCAATAAATATGCTGCTCCCAAGGACATTGTCGATATCCTGGCATATCAATTCAGTGCCAACTTCACCCCCCTAAAGGGCCCATCTCAATACCAAAGGATTGCCAAATTCCAGTCATCATGGCCACACAGGTAAAAACCACACTCTCCAAAGCTAAGAATACAGCATCCATGTGATTAGACGATATCTTGAGCTGTGTAATACATGAACTACAAAATTAACTTTCACTTCACCTAAGTGTTATGTTTATTCATAGCCTCACCTCAGGCTTCATGCCCACTGAGTAGTGCACAGCTACAGTTATCCCACTCCAAAAGGGGGGATCCACCTTGGATCCTGAGAGCTACCATCCCATCAGTCTGATGAGCCTGACCTGCAAGGCCATGGAATGTATTATCATGGAACTTATAAACAAATACACTGGCAACCTTCAGACACTGGACCCCACCCAGTTTGAGCTCGTGAAGGGCAAATCATGTCTCCTGAACCCAATTGACTTCTTTGAATCAGTCTCCAGAGCCATGGATGAGGGTAAGGCAGTCTACACAGCCTATCTGGACCTCACCAAGGCCTTCAACACCATCCCCCACTCTGGAATCATAGATAAACTTACTAACCTGGGCATGAATCCTTATGTCACTCGATGGGTTGCCAACTGGCTTACTAACAGAACCCACACTGTAAAAGTAGCTGACTCCAAATTCAGCTCCAGACAAGTGGAGTACCTCAGGGTTCCATCCTGAGACTGCTCTTGTTTGGCATCTACTTCTCTGAAGTACGGGCCAACACTATGGGACTCTGGCTAACAAAGTTCACAGATGACTGCAAACTGGGAGCCATTATTGAATCCCCAAATGATGTGGATATTCTACAAAAGGGCCTTACAGAAACAGATGCTTGGTGCCTGAGCCATGGCCTCAAGATCAGTGCCAAGAAATGTATAGTTATCCCCTTTGGGAAGGGACATGCATTTGTGAAGTACCACATAGATGGCAGTACACTAAACACATAAAGTGTGATAAGAGACTTAGGGACATAGGTGGACAATGGTCTCATCTTTTATAGCCACATTGCCACAACAGTCAGAAAATCCACCTATGTGGCACACCTCATCACTAAGGTCTTTACATCTAGGAAAAAGGAGGCCATTGTCGTCATCTCTCAGTAGACCCAGTACAGACTACAATGGCCCATTATGTATGTACATATGTACGTGAGATTACTGGGCTATTCTTTTCCCAAAGGTGTATTTCAAAGTGAATGACATCAGCAGCCCTGCCAAAGTAGGGCATTTGAAATTGTAGTGAGTGTGAATGGCCTCAAAAGCATCAGTCCCTACACAGACACAAAGCTCTATAGTTGCCATGTCTGGGAATAGAACTCCTACCTAATTAGTACATCACACTACACAGTTACAGCATGCACCATGGAGCTTACTGGGTTACTTTTCCCCCAAAGGTGTATTTCAAAGTGAATGACATCAGCAGGCTTGCCAAAGTAGGGCAATGGAAGTTGTAGTGAGTATGAATGGCTTCAAAAACATTGATCCCTACACAGACAAACAAACACGCAAAGTTTTACAGTTGCCATGTCTGGGATTAGAACTTCTCTTTAACTAGTACTTCACACTATAACATTATGCAGTTATAGGATGCGCCATGGAGCTTAATGGGTTACTCCTTTCCCAAAGGTGTATTTCAAAGTGAATGACAGCAGCAGCCCTGCCAAAGTAGGGCATTTGAAATCGTAGTGAGTGTGAATGGCCTCAAAAGCATTGATCCCTACACAGACAAACACACACAGTTGCCATGCCTGGGATTAGAACTCCTACCTAACTGGCATATCACACTATAGCATTACACAGTTATAGCACATGCCACAGAGCATATAGGACTACTCCTTCCCCAAAGGTGTATTTCAAGATGAAGACATCATCAGGCTTGCCATAGTAGGGCAATGGGGAGTGCAGTGTGTGTGTATGGGCCATAACCCATTATCTGGAAGCAGACACACAACACTCAGGCATGCACAGGTTTATATTTCACAGGTACGTGTATACAACTGCTAGATGACTACTGACTTGTACAGTTATGTTACACAGTTATCACAAGCACCACAGACACTATAGTGCTGAGGGATACCAGAGGCAAATGCCTACAGTGATTGACATTTGCACATCATGTGGTTTTAGCCAATTGGATGTGTGCTGGGTGGGACAGGCATCATGATGGGAGGCTCTTTGTCACTGTCTGTCACTCTCTTCCACACATCTATGTATGTGTAATTTTGGCCTATTAAAGTGGGTTGTCCTTGGATATATGTGTGTATTCCTATCCAATGTGTGTGCAAAGCATGACTGGTGTGTAATGAGGAGTGTGTGCACAAACATCTGTGAGTGTCAGATATGTATAGTCTACTGTTGTTGCCAGGCATGGGCTTTATAAGTGTGGGAGCATGCCCAGTATGACCTTTCATTATTTTGTTGTCAGACAAGGGCTTCGTTTCTCTAAGTGTGGAAGCATGCCCAGTATAACCTTCTGTATTGACTGTGTGAATCCATTCCAGGTAGGTTGTACTCCAGTGCAGGCTTTTGTGTTCTACACCTACAGCTAGCAACTTGTTTCTGTGGGATATCTGTAGATCGGTTGACAATATGGGGTCAAAATGGGCAAAGGATAGTGGGTGACTGTTGGTAATTTTGTCTGTGCTGCTTCTGATACATGGTCTTGGTGTTATCAGAGATATTCAGACATATGTACTGTTTTACACTGTAATGTTTTATGTCATCAAGTACTGTTAGGTATACATATTTGCTTGCAGTAATGTCCTGGGGAACACAGGGTGAATGCAGCTGTGTCCAATATTGTGGTCTGCATCCTACATATTCTTGCAGAATCATGCCATTCTGGAGGGGAAGCTGCAGACACTTGCTGATGGGTCTATGTAACTGGTTCAGCACCTTGGTACAGTGGTGGCTGAGGATCCCATGCTTGTACATACATCAACATGACAGTATGGCCATATCCTGCTGTGGCCATACCTCACAGATGTACAGATTCACGTGTTACCCATTGGCAGGGGTCATAATTCTGGACATTAATCCTTCACATTGTGGTTTACGAGCAGGTTTGTAGCCACCCATTTCTGTGTTTGCAGGCAGGGTTAGTATGTGCACAAGGCTGAGTTTCAGACTTCACACACTCCATGCCGTCCATGCTCATACCCCCCCCCTATTTTTCTATCCTCTTCCAAACATTATGCAAATATTATCTGATAAGTTCCCTATAGTTATCACCTCATCCCAGCAGTAGTTTGGTGTTGGTCCACAGTTCATGCAGTAGGACATGGTGGGCATGTTACTGGGATTTGTCCACATGGCCTTGCATTTGGGTTCTGTGGACTGTGTTATGTTGTTATTTGGGAGTCCATGACATAACATACATTGGCAGTACGGGTGAACCACAGGCCTTTGGCAGAGGACTGTAGTCCATTTGGTAGTGATGCAGGCCAGCTGTAGCATACCGTTGCATTGTGTCACTCCTACAGTCCCAGACTGCAAGACACTATATTCCCCTGAGGTGACAGGATAGGTGTGCAAGGTGTTCATGCCAATAATTTCTGTCATTATTGATTCAGTGGTGTGGATGCTGGCAGGGTGCTGCTTACAGCTAGGGACACACCTGCATGGGACGCCTCTTCTGCATGCTGCATTCTTTGGCTATTGCCATACAGAGGTGGGGGTCATATTGTACTCATTCCCAACAGCAGGGATAAGATCAGAGAGGTACCTGTGGGTGATGGTGGGGTGAGCTGGGTGCATGTGTGTTATGGACACTACTTGCATCTGACTCACAGATATGCATGGGGCATTCCACTTATACTGGCTTGTGCAGGGACATCATCAGTTTCTCAATACTTCATACCTGTGACCTTTGTGGTCTGCCAGTGTTTGGCCAGACGACATTGGCATTCCATAGTACAAACTTAACCAATGTGCTGCTAACCTGTATGTACAATTCCAAAGGTGTGTCCATTTGTCAGTAACATATTATACACTGTCTGGGGTACTTCCACCTGTGTGCTGTTTGTATGTCTGGGCCCACATTCATGCCATGTCCATCTTTCAGATGGTGACAGATATTACTTCCATCATTTACTATGGCTTACTACTGGAATGTGTTTTGCTGGGATGCATTGTGTTTGGCACTGCAGTTGTGAGAACTTTGCCCCGTCATCAGCAGTACTGGCCAATGGCTGCCAGAACAAACCTCACCCTGCCTACATACTGACCACTCTCCCTTCACTCTGGAATAAAATCCCAGTCCAGGTTAGGCAGAGTCCCTCATTAACTCTCTTCAAGAGGAATCTTGATGAGTGGATGGGAGATCGTAGGTTTACCCCGGGTATCACTTCTGTGTCACTGTTAGACAGAGGCACAGTAAACTAACCTCGAAAAAGGGCATAGCAAAATTCATTTAAAATGGGTGGCTAAAGCCAAACACACTCTGGCTAGGCTTATAAATGCCCTAGGCCAGATAGCCTAGTCTGAACCTATGAACTCTTACACAATATACAACACACACCAACCTAACACATGCAGCCCTGCATATTGTACACATGCTACAATCTATCCTTCTACTTTGGCTGGCTCAGGTAATCTGTGCTCCACTGTTATTATACCTACACATACATGTTACTATATTTCTACATAGGATTGGGGAGGGCACACCTGACACTTGTACACATTTGCTATGATTGTACTGGTATTTCACGTACTCCATTTCATTCTGTATTCTGACCTATCATGCTGACTAGAGGCATATCAGTGTACTATAGGTGTGATTGACCTATATTTCAGTTTCAGACTTCTTACCCTTCAGAACTAACATCCCGCTGCCTGACCTGTTGTAGTCTGTCTGTGCAGGTCAGGAGGGGAGATGTTCTCCACTGCCATCAATCGGAGGCCTTAGCACAGCCTTTGTTTGTGTTTGTCTATGCCTGTCCTGTTGGCTGAGACTGTTGTTGGGTATGTGAGCCTCCCTGACTGGCATGTGTGTGTCCTATGGACACACATTTGGACCACCATATTTCCTGCAGTGAGTTTTGCCACCTTGTCTAGTACTGGCTACTATGGTGACACCAGTATTTGTTACAGATTTCATGCTGCCACTATAAGTGTCTACTATCTGCTGGCTTCCCATTCAGCCACCCGATTCCCTTGCATGCTCACATCCATACCATAGATACAAGTAACAAAACATACTACTCCATTCAGCATTTAATAGGGAGAGTGACTTACCTTGTGGCTTTGCCAGTATTGAGGATGGTGCTGGACAGCTGACTATGTTGGATGCACATAGTACACTCCCCATACATGGTTAAGCACAGGTAGTGTCATGTATGGCATCCCTTTTACTGTATGTTCGAGTCAGAGAGACGTGTCATTCCCTGGGTTCCTACCGTGTCAGTGTATGTATTATGCGTTGCCTCTTTGCCACAGCCTGGGCATACTGGGCATGCCTCATTCTGCCTACTGGGGCAGGCTCAGGTTGTTCCTCCTCCGAGTCACTCTGTGCAAGTGTTGGCATTGATGCGGGGGGGCTGTGTGGCCCTGCCATGTGTTGTTCCTGCTGCAGCTGTTTCCACAGGATCATACTGTGTAGCATGGCACATACGATGGCAATTTGGGTACATGTAGTTGGTGAGTACTGCAAGGCTCCACAGGATATGTCCAGGCACTGGAACCGTGACTTGAGCATCCCAAATACATGCTCTATTATGATTCTGGTCTGTGCATGAGCCTCATTGTGGAGTTCTTGTTCGGGTATGTGTCCATTTCTGATGGATGTCATCAACCACGGCTCCAACTGCGTAACCAGCACCCCTGGTAGGTGGCCGTAAGGGATGTCCCCATTGGGATATATCTGGTACAGCTGCATCATATGCCAGATGTGGGAGTCGTGATAGCTTCCAGGGCAGCCAGCACACACATTCATTATAATGCCCTGGGCATCACACATGACCTGGCAGTTGATGGAGAGGAAGCCCTTGCAGTTGATGTAGACCCTACCCTGCTCACCAGGTGGTGCTTTGATGCATATGTGCATGCAGTCTATAGCACCCACTACCTCAGGGTATTCTGCTATTTGGTGGAAGAGACACATATTGCTGGTCAATGCCTCATGGCTGTTGTGGAAATATATGTGGTCACTGGCATGTGCTGACATGGCATCCAGGAACTGGTGGAGTATTCTGGATGCTGATGCCTGTGAGATCCCCATGATATCCCCAGTTGGCCTTTGGAAGGAACTTGTGGCTAGTATTCTTAGGCCTACACATACCTTGGTATCCACTGGGATGGGATCCCCTCTGTTGGTTCTGTGTGTGAGGTGTGGCTGGCACAGCTCAACAATTTGCTGTAGAAGGTCCCTGTCCACCCTATAGTGCTCCACTATCTCCAGCTCATGTAGCCCCTGGTAGGTTACCTGGGTCTGTACACTCTTCTCCTTCTCCTCACTGTGGTTTGGTCATCAGCATTCTCATCCTCACCACTCTCAGCCTCTTCCACATATTGATGTATGATAGCTCCTGCAGCCCCTATCATTTTGTTGCTTTTGTTTGGTAAAATTTCCCTGCTTGTGTACACCGGTGGTGTAGAGTTTGTGGGATAAAACAGAGGGAAAGGTGTTTGCATAGTTTATAGTGGTGTGCTGGGCTGGGCTGCTGCCTGTGTAATTGGCTGATTCTGATACATTTCACCTGCCAGCTATGCTAGTTCTCCTTGATTACCTTCCTACTGCTGCTTTCCCTTCCCATTGCCTTCCTGTTTAAACCCAGGGGTTTGCCACATAAACACGGTGCTCAGATGTGCATGGAGCTGCTATTTTCTGGTTTATGTTTTTTTTCCTTTAAAACACAGTGCGAGGCTCACACACCCCCTTAGGCAATGTAAAGAGTGCTTGGCAGCTTCAGACACACCCCCTTGCTTAGCTCTGCTAAGCTAAGGGCAAACCCGAGCCACAGGACTCCATTAAGCTTACAGTATGCCTGACACACCTCTCTATGATGTCAGCTGAGCTAGCTTAGGATTGCACCATGGTCTTCCTGCACCTACAAGGTTGGGTGCAGGCTAGCCATGAGGGGAATCTGGGATTCAGTATCATTCCCCTCATTTGCATAGGATTGCCTGCTAATGCCTAGTTACAAGTCTGACACTGAGCCTTCCCCCTTAGCAACCACTATTCACTGGCCATGTTGTCTTCTGCCTGCCATTGAGTATAATGGCAAAATTGTGATTTTGGATAGAATGCTTAGTTCAAGTTTTTTTTTTTTTTATTTTCAGGCCGATTCCATTTGCATGTCACTGCCCTATGCTTAAACAGCTGAAATCAGCCCCCCCAAAAATAAAAGTTATTTATTTATTTTTGCAACTGTTTTCCATGCCAATGGCCATATATTTGGCCATTGGCATGCTTTACATGTTATATACACCCTGTATTTGGAGCTATCATGGCTCCATTTTGTAGTTTGCAGAAATGTACTCGTTTACTAACTGAGTACATTTCTGCAGATTACACTAGTCCTGCATGGCCGGCTGCCAGCTTCCTGGATTGCAAATTCATCTCATTTGCATGGTTTTCACCTGCAAATGGGGTAATTTGCATACAGTAGCTGTGTTTGTGCAGGAATAGTGCAGGAGCACCCGTGCACATCCCTGGAGCTTGTTCCTGGATCTCTCAGTGGCCATATTGCCTCCAGCAGCTCCTGCACTATTCCTGCATGCCATGCAGAGCTTGCTGAATCCTGGGGATTTCTTATTTCCATAACTATTAACAAACAACTAACACTCTTTCTAGTATAGTCTGATATAAATAAGTATTTTCAGAGAATTATCCTGTCTCTGACATAGGTGTTTCATACCATATACCTCAATAAAATATAGTTTTCACAGTTATCAAAATATGAGCATAAATATGAAAATATGAATTATAAGTGGCAATGATTAACAATATCTATGTCATTTTGTTAATAACTCCTTGCCCTAAAACTGCCTATTATTGACTGGTAAGTTACTTATATAAAAAAAGTCAGACCCAAAAAATTTCTGGATGCCTTAAGGATGTATGGTTGTGAACTGGTAGTATTCAAAAAGGCATTTTAGGCTTGAGTGAGTTAAGAAAATTATTAAAGGTAATTGAAAAATGATTACAGGTAACACAGATTTAGTGAAAGCTACTGGTTTTACCCCCAAGTTTACTTACAAAAGTTTTGTAATTTAAAAATGCTATAGGAAAAGAGACCAGAATCATGATGGTCTGTTAGTGGAATTTATGGTACATACCCTTGTTGTCACTGGAAATATTGCAGGTATATTAACATTGGGTGTAATGTTATTTTCAAACCTGGCAACAAGAAAATTGTTGTTAAAGGGAAATTTACTTGTAAATCTGTTAGTATAGTATATCTGGTTACTTGCTGTCCTATGAGAGCTTCTATGTACATACGACTACTAGAATGATCTTACAGTGAGTTTATAAACATGTTCTTGTGATTAAACACAATGATGAGAGTAATGCATTAGCAAAACATGCTATTAACTGTGTAGTTTCCCAAAAAAATTACTTTTTTGTTACTGCTAGTGTCTATAGCATTGGGAACAATGTTTTAGAGGGTGATTTGAATAGTTTATTAGAATGTGAAGAAGTTAGGTGGCAGATTTTTACTTGATGCCAATAAGGAACCTGGTCTCAATTGGATGATTAACATAAAATATATTTTGAAAGCAGAGAATATTTGACATGATTGTAGATCAGTGTTTTTTTATCATTATTGTTTCATTATATATTTTGATATATGCAAAATCATTATTTGTTAAATTGGAAACATTTATACCAGCAGGCACAATCATGTATTGTTGCACAAAAATATTTAACATTTTCTTTTTTAAGGGTTGATATATTCTGACAAAGTTCTGTTGTTTGCTATTAAAGGAACAAAGGCACTTAACAATATACAATATGAGTTTTTTTTTATTAAAACAAAATAACAGGTTAACCAAGAAAGTAGATGACATGGAGATGGAGTGAGAAGGAATAATATGGGAATTCATTCCATAAGTGAACAATATTGAAGATGATAATATAATTAATCTCCTGTTATCCTGGATATCCAAGGCATTAAATCTCTCAGACGTATTGTCCTTTGAGATATAAAGAGCTCACAGAGTATTATAGGCTTCTTCTTTTTCTTCATCATAAAAGAACAGTCTTCCAAGATTCACTCTTACCAGATGTATAGCCTGTTTGAACAGGAGGATTGCTTGGATAAATTCCAGTCAGATTTGGCGATTAGTATTCCTCCATAATTGTGAGTAGAAGGAAAGCTTGTCTTGCCTTGGTAAAGAAACTGAAAAAGAATGGTTTTAAAACCCACTAATTGTTTCCTGCTAGAAGAATGAATGAATGAATGAATGAATGAATGAATGAATGAATAAACCCTGTTGATCAAAAAACTTTTGACAACTTAGAAGAAAACAAAGCATTTATTTAAATGATTAAAATATTGTAATATGTTAAAGGAATGGATTCTACTGCTTCTACAGAGACAAACTGAGGAAAATGGTTGGAAGATAAATGTAAAAACAAAGATACTTAATAAATCAGTAAAATCATTTTGCTTTACAAAGAGTAGTGCTTGAGTAAGCCACTTAGAAAATGTTGCTATTTAAAAATGGGAGGTGGTAAACTATTATCTCTGAATAGCCCAATACATGGCTTCTTAATGAATAAATATTAAAGTAGGAAGGACAGATGTCTCTCTTCTTGAAGAGAATCAGTGATAAGATTTATCTTTTACTTTAACTAATAATATAGATTTTCATATGACTTAGTATCTTCCAGTTTTTCTGACTTTTCTAAATAGCCAAAGCCATATTTACCTTAGCTCTTTTTTAGCAAGCAGTTAATACTTTATACTTTAAATAAGTGGCCAATTCGGCCCAAGTTGAAACAATGAGCTATTGATGGTACTGATAGTATCCATTAGCTGTAATTTAAAAAAAGGTAAAGGACATTTTTCTAGCTTAAGCATAGGCACAAATGATTTCTGTTTTTTCCTCAGATAAGCATGCCAGCATCTCACAAACTGAATCAGTGAAAAGGATCAGCAGAGGAGGAATGCATACCTGTGGCCAACATTTCTTATGTCAAATATAAAAAAAATATGGCATTTGTTTTTAAAAATCAGTGATTACACATAATGGCTTTTTTACCGTTGTGAGGTTGCAGTACAGCTGAGATGGAATACTTTTCATTACATGAGAAAATGTATTTTTGATTAATATTAAATGTGTTTCGATGGAGGAAATTTTTGAAAATACTTGGAATGTTTATATAATAATATTTTACAGTGTTGTTTTCAACAAAAAGGGGAAATTGATTAAATCTGAAGTTACTGTCCTCGGTTACACGTATAACCTTGAATAGTTTGCAGCAAAATGACAGCAAGTAGAAGTTTGTCAGGTTTCTTGATTCCATGCATCCACAACCCCTTTTTCGCATTTTTGCACATGAACTAAAACAATGAGTAAAAAGGTCACACAGAAAAACCAATTGGTTAAAAAACAAAAAGAAAAATCTAGCAAAGCTAGACTTTCCACTGTGTGATTCCTTAAACCTCTTGCATTAGAGGTGACATGGGATATATGCAATTCACCCCTTAAGGACATCAGATATTTCAGCTAAATGGCAATTCTGAATGTCCATGACTTTTTCTTTTAAGTCTATTTATGGACAAATTCAGGTCAACAAAGCCATACCTCACTAGCTGTGGATATGCATGTTTCTGCCTTATTATGGCATCATCAGCACAGCATAAGTGGAATGTCTGGCTAGCATTTGGAAACACAGGGTTGTCATACCCAACTGATGATGCCATAATAAGGCAGAAACATGCATGTCCACAGCTAGTTGGGTATGGCTTTGTTGGCCTGAATTTGTCCATTCAGAATTGCCATTTAACTGAAACACATGATGTCCTTAAAGGGTAAATTGCATATATCCCATGTCACCTCTAATGCAAGAGGTTTAAGGAATCATGCAGGGGAAAGTCTAGCTTTGCTAGATTTTTCTTTTTGTTTTTTAACCAATTGTTTTTTTCTATGTGAATTTTTACTCATTGTTTTAGTTTGTTAGTTGGGATATTTTGTAGTTACCCTAAGATTTATGGATATCAGTTGGGTATAACAGCCCTGTGTTTCCAAATGCTAGCCAGACATTCCACTTACGCTGTGCTGCTGATGCCATAAGAAGGCAGAAACATGCATGTCCACAGCTAGTGGGGTATGGCTTTGTTGGCCTGAAATTGTCCATAAATAGACATAAACAAAAAGTCATGGACATTCAGAATTGCCATTTAGCTGAAAAACCTGATGTTCTCAAAGGGTAAATTGCATGTATCCCATTTTTGCACATGAGATCAGGGTGTCACTTCAACGGTAACAATCATTTACTGCCAAAGGTTACACTGACAGGTGACTATCCCTGCCACAGTAGTTCTTCCATATCTCTCTTTCTCTCACACACATAATTACAGCTGTGACCAATTTAGAGTGTCCAATCCACATGCTGCATCTTTTTGTTTTCTTGATTATTTAATACTAATTCTTCTAGAATCAATTACTCACCAAACAAGGGGGAAATAAATGTGCAGCTGCACCTTATGTTAAAGCAGTGTTCTTACTGCAAGTTAAATAACAACATGTGTGACTTGATTCAGTACTTATTTACAGTTATAGTTTCTTGCATTTCTTCATTTTTTATACACTGATGCAAACTAGAAGTGTGTTTTGGCATTCACTTTATGTAAAAATTCAAATTAAGGAGGAAATGCTTTCTAATTTAAGTTAAAGTTCTTATCTGATGATTGTGATTAATATATAATAAAGAGCAAAGATGGGTCACCAGTCTTTTAATTTTAATATGCTTAATAATATATTAATAACTGCAGTAGGAGTCTGTGAGTATTAGCAGGATATAGCATTTCTTAAAGTTACAGAACTAGTTGTTTGCTTAAGAAATTCCTGGGTAGACTTGGAACTGTTAAATCTGTGAGTAATTATATTTTAATTTATAAATTAGTAGTTTTAATTATTGTTTGGATATTATGTTGGTTAGGTTGATAGAGAAGAAGGCAAAGAAATATTTCTGCAGGTAAAGTAACTGATAAAATTTGGAACAGCAAAGGTATGCAAACAAAATGGCATCCAAAGGGAAAATAGCTGTGTTGTATGTGTAACTTAGGAGCAAATTCAATATAGTCTCTTTAAGTATTAATAGTTTAAATAGTGGTAGGAAAAGAAAATATTTTTTGAAATATTTAAGTTTGAATAAGGGAGATTTTTAAAGGAATTCACACTGTTGAAAAATACTTGAAATGTTTAGATAGTACAAATATGAAAGTATAACTTCTACTTCCTTTAAAGAGAAAAAATGGGTGCAACAATTATAATAGAAATTCTATAAGACCAACTATTAAAAACAGAATATAAAAATAGTATTTTATAGTAAAACTGAAGTTCAAAATAATCTGTTTTGCAGTATAGGAGCCAAAGTAGTAAAAATATTTAGAAATGCTATTAATTAATCTGAATGGTAGTTTAATAATAGTTGGTGACTTTAATTGTATATTATATAAACTAGATACTTTTGCTAAGATTAAACCAGGAATTGTAGCCTTAGCTAAAATGTTAAAATATAAATATATAATATATAAAACTTAGAGATTTGACAGGGTTTGCAGGGAATAATTAATTTTCTTGCAGTTGTTCGTTATATGTATTTGGTATTCAAATTGGTAGGGAGTATATATATATCTCTTTATCATCATCTTTATCAACTCCTCTTTTTCCCATTTTCTACACGGGGTGAGAATGGGAATGGGTCAGTCAATAAACTTTGACTTGAGTAAGTGCTCGAGTGAGTGAGAAATTATGGTGAAAAACTTTTACCAACAATGGAGTTTCCTTTTTTCTCCACTGATGTGTGACCATGAAGTAGGTGTATTTAGGTTTGGGGGTGGGTGTCCCCCCCACATGATGTGAATGGGGGTTGTGCCCTGCAAAAATAACTTTCCTCTGAGGTTTGTCTAAAGTTGTTTTGACATTTTTTATTTTTATCAGTCAACACTCAATTAAAGAGTTGTTAATCGATCAACATGGACCTTGTTGGGGTGTTGCATCAACTGTTGCCAGAGTGTACATTTCCTTGTATTTGAAAAATAAAACTGAAACTGTAAACATTTTTGCCTGCCCTTTATTGGACCATAATGCGGTTAGTTTTGATATAACAATGGATATTAAGAATTTTATGACCATATCTAGAATTCCAGCTTATATGATTTAATTTGATGACCTTAGAGAAAGCTAGCAAAGGAAACTGGCAGTTATATGTAATCTAATAATAAAGGAGAACTAAGTGATATTATTCATAGGATTCTTTTAAAACATATATTTCTGAGGAAAAAAAAGGATGAAACAGTGGGACACTGTGTGAATTACTATCCAAGGTAAACTTCACAAAGCCAAATTAAAACACCAACATTGAAAAAATACTGAGATTATTAAAGAGATAGCAAAGCAGTATCAGAAAATGCAAATCACAAAAATGAAGTAGCTTTAGAGAAAATTAAAGTTCACTCATATGTAATGACTCCAAAAGGCTTACATAAACTAGTTAACAGGGATAAAATGGTATCTATAAAATGTCAGGTTAACAATATTTATAATGCCTAAGTAATAAAGATATTGAAGACATGCTACCAGTTTTAAGGGGCTTCTGTGATTAAGTCAATAAACTGAGTAATGAACTGCTGAATGATAAGATTATTTAAAAAAATATAGATAATAAGTTGAACACTCAGTAGATGCATAGTTTAACTAGTGCAATAGCAATGGACAATATAAGAGATCAAATTAAAATAATCTGATTAGGTAAAGCATCAGGTCTGGATGGAATCATTCCAAAATGTTATATTTACCATCAAAATATTGTTATACTGATTAATGATTTTTTAGCAATGCAAAAAACTGAAATGGTATTTGTTCCATGGAAATTCTCCTTGGTCTCCCCCATATTAAGGCAAGGGAAAGATAAAGCTTTTATCTCTTCTTCTACTGCCATTTAAATAATATTACTTATGTATGTTGCATCAGTATTAGCTGATAAACTAAGCAATATAATGGATAGTATGATTAATAAAGAAAAAAATACTTCATTATAATATGAAAAGAATAATCACAATTTTAGACTAAGTTAAAAATGGCTGCAATAAGTTTAATGCTAGAAAACAAAACATTCAACACAGTAAACTGGAAACTCTTGTTTAAATTGCTAGTAGGTTTTGGGGTTCTTGATGTATTTCAATTCAGTGGTTAAAATGGAATCAAAACTATATGACAAGATAGTATATTTCATTTCTAATGCTTTTATCTTCAACAAAAGGATCACACAAGGATGCCCAATCTCAATAATTATGTTTGCTTTGGTTGTACAATCTTTTGCCAATGGCATTAGAAATTGCCAAGAAAGTTAAGGTTTCAGTTTGACCTCATACTGTCAACCTAAGATTCAATTCTTTGCAGATGAAATTTTGTTAACAGTAGGAGATATCACTTCAAAACAAGTAGTTGATAAGCTCCATTATACAATTTTAAGAAATTTCTGCAATGAAATTTAATACACATAAATAGAAACAATACTGTTAAATCAATCTGTCTACCCTTCTTTGGAGAGAAAATTTAGGTTAAAGTGGAACAAGGAAAAAAATCAGATATTTAGGGATACGATTATCTGGTGATATAACTAGTAGTAAGTAGTATTTGAAGAAATTTCGTAGAACTTAGAAATGTCATCTAGTTGTTAAATGGAACAATATGTTCCTTTTGTCTGTGTTAAACTTGACATTTAAAGATGATAGTATTACCTAAGATGTAGTACATTCTTCAATGTACTTCATTGTATATGTTTAATACCAGATAGGAAGTTAATGAGGAATGGAATTGAATTTCCTAATGTTGAGAAATATTCAGTAGTCTCATTGTTTAAAACATTTGTATACTTGTTTGATAATTCATATCAAGTGCAATAGAAATTATTTCAAGAAGATACATGTAGCATTTACAAAACAAAATGTACTTTCAATACATTTAAAATTGTAAATAACAACATATTATTGAATCTTAAATCAATTTTAAGTGGAGTTTACCCTCCTAAAATACAATACAATTATTTGACATTTTTTAAAGTATCATAAGCACTGTGATTACTGAGAGAACCTGGATTTATCAAATATGAAAGTATTAAAAATTAATGGAGTGGTTTATTGGTTTGACTACTTTGAAAGTTATATGGTAATTACTTTGAATAGGTTAGTAAATATGTTCAGTATGAGTAATCTATATTGTGTATTAATACAGAGAATAAGAGAAATCTTAGTTACTAAAGTGCAAATACTATTCACTGGGGGTGGGGTAAAGTTATGCTTGAGTTATTATGTTGTTTATTATCTGCTATTAAAGGGGACATAAGTTCTCAAAGAGTGTATCCAAGTTGTACAAGGCAATTTTAAGTAGCAACAAAAACAGAAAAAGAACTACCAAATTTCTTAGATTGAAATCACTTAGAAAATGTGAAAGATGTGGATACCAAAAGTTTAACTCAGAAATGGATAACCTTTACATCCACTGTTCTATATCGGAAAATATTCACCTGATAATATATTAACACAATTTTCATTACACCACATAAAATTTAAAAAAAATGTAGAAATCCAAAGAAATGGTATGTTGAAGGCACAAAAAAACACAAATGCAGGCTGGCAACACATTTTTTGCCTTTGACATTCTGTAGGTACTTTGGTTTGAAATAAAAAAAAGATTTAATGTTCTGTGGTCAAACAACTGTATTTTATCAATACCATTGACTCTTGGGAATGCTCCAGTTCCTATGGGATTAAAAAGGATCAGTTAATATTATTTTGAAGTTTATTGACCGTAGCTATAAAACTATAACAAAAATGGAAAACTGTATTTCCCATATTTAAGGATTTTTTGAACATTGCTATTAATTTCTCTAAAAGGGAAAACAGTATCATTAAATTAAGATATAATTGCAAAAATACAAATGATAAACATTGGGTTAAGTTTTATTAGAGAAAAATCATTAAAAAGAACAGAGATTTTTTTTTTTTGCTAATATTATATTTTGAGTTGTTAACAGAAATTGTATTGTATATTTGCCTTACCTTTCTTTGTAAATAGTTGTATTTAGTTAATAAAATTAATAAAATTGCTTTGGTGAAAAAGAAAATAAAAATACTGTATGCCCCCAGTGATTAGAACATATAGTAAAGCCATCATTGCATAGTGACACAGTATAGGTCTCCAATGTAATATAAAATAATTATTGTGACTAGAATTTTGCTCCCTCTAATTAAACATAGTTTTACCCATTGCTTAGGGTCTCCCTCCCAAGTCTCATAATGCTTAACATAATTGTCCTGGCCCATGATTACCTCTTCACAGACCAAACTGTTGATGGACTGGTTATCATTCTAGGGAACTCCGACCCATCTTCTGTCAGACCAGCAGTATCCATAGTTCAGGGGCAACCCCTCTCATATCCAGTATCAATGAAAATATACTGTTGTCCAGTTGTACCCTTCCACCTATGGCATCATTATAATGCATGATTGTTGTCTGGTGAAACCCATCCTTACATCTTGTCAAAACGCAGATGCTCATTGATCAGTGAAACCCCAATTCCCAATCCTATTTCATAGTGTAGTATCCGTGCTGTTATGCTGCATTGCTCTAATGCACCGGAACTATATATAATTTATAAGGATGATTTATGAATATTCTGCATTAAAAGTTTATTGGCATGTCATTTGCAGGATGCTGTGATACTGTGGGCCTCATGTACTCCAGTAGCATGCAAAGCATGCAAAAATAAGCTTGTGTGGGGTGGCCCAGAAGAAAGAACCTGTGGCATGTTATCTCCATTGCAATGCCCCTGTGCAGCAGTGAGACATGCAGTAACTCAACAAAAAGCCAGGGGTCAATGATTTCCTAGGCTAGTGAACTAAGCTGCTGATATAATAATATGATATGAGGCTGATCCTAATTGTTTGCTTGTTCCTAAAGCTAAGAATCTAGCTAAGAATCTAGGTTAGTATACTCTGCACCATAGCTGAAAGCTAATATGTAGCTATGGATTTTCTGTTTTGCATTAGAAATAAGGATACATTCTCTGCAGTTTATTACACCTAATAGTACTGCTGTTTAGATATTGAAGAACTGCTGTGTTGTACCACTGCTTCTATTTTGTAGTAAAAAATTGTCACAAAGGACTCATGGTGATGTCTACTATGAAATACCCTTGATATGGTCATTTTCTAGGGGTAAAAAGCAAACTTACTTTCAAGGCAGAAATGCTTGTTGCTCAGTGAAACCTCTACAGATGATAGCAATAGGTCAACAAAGCTATCCAAGTCTTTAATTGGTAACTGTTCCACAAAGGTTTCTATTATTTTATTTAGATGTTATGCTCCTTACAAATAATCTTTGCAAACTAATTTCATTATTCTTGGCTGGTTTGTTAACATACATGAGAAAGTGCTAAGAGTCACACTTTATTTTAGTGACTAATTTACATTGTTTATAAGCCTCTCATTTATCATGAGCTTTTTGTGAAGACTGACAATGAACAATATCACAGACTTGCAGTGCAGAAGCTCTTTTTTTTACCATGGTGGAGTTTCCTCTACCCTTCCATGGTCTAATTAATTGTAGTCAGTCTCCCAGTTGATTGCATCTTGGGAAAAGGGATGCAGTGTGTTTGGAGTATTCAACCAATCATATGAATCCTGATGTGAGCATGCAAAGGGAAGACTGTGAACTAAATAAACTATGTGGCTAGGATAAAATGTGTGGCTTAAAGAGTGAATAAAACCTTAGCCATCTAGTCAGGAAATCAATATTCCTAATACATTAGTTAAAATGTTTGGTTAACTTGAATAACAAGCATTGCAAATGTGAGATACCACTTTTGTTTTATTGTTTATTTTAAATACATGTGTTGCATTTGCTTGCCAGGGAATCATGAGAAAGACCTTTGTCATGTTAATAGTCAAGACGGCAGCTGAAGGGTTGTACAGAAGCTCAGAAACCTTGAAATTGCTAAGCAGCTCATCGTAATCTGAAAATGGAAAAGTGATTTACAAAACTTCAGTCACTGACTGCAGAGAAGTTTGGAAGTCACCTCTCCAGCCTAATGACACATATGCTAAAAAGGAAATATAAACTTTTATCCATGCGATTAACGGTGAGTCATGGAATAATAATAATGATAATAATAATAATAATAATAATAATAATAATAATAATAATAATAATAATAATAATAATAATAACAACAACAACAATAAAATCCGATCCATGTTAGGAAAACTTTGAAATCAACAATAATGTGTCCTTTGGAGTAGGTGAGCAAGGCCCTGTCTGTGCTGCTTTACATTGTTGATAGCTGCTGACTTGATAAGATGGGTTTGATTCATCAGAGGTCAAGAAAATGTTGTTTAGTCATCCCTAAGTAAATGACTGAAATATACAGCTATGGTGAAATATATTAAAAAACTCTAAGATCACATCTATACATCACAATAAAGAAAGTTAAAGGATCCACACACAATAAGAAGACTGTTTGCAAAATAAAAACTGAAGTCATTTATTGATTCACATCATCACTTATCAGTATATTATTACTCTGAATGCTCATTTCACATAGTTTTTTATATTCTGTGAAAGGCTAGGCTATAAAACTTAAATCCTTTCCCTTGCAAATGAAATCTAGAAATAATGCCTTTGATGATTCATTACCACATTTTCACTCTGTACTGTTGTGAAAATATTCTTATCTATCTTCGTTTAAACTGTCACCCTTTTTCCTAGATTTATGATTCCCACTACTGGACATCACAGTAGCTCAGTAGATGTCTGCCTCATAGCGCCAAGATCTGAGGATCAGTCCTGAAGATTTCTAATCATTATGTGGGTGGCATTTGTAGTTTCATTCCCTTTTTGCATGAATTGTCTCTGGGTCTAGTGGAACCTCCCTTGCTGGATGATTGCCTCTATCTATGTATGCATATATCCATCTATCTATATATTTATATGTGTGTATGTTTTATATATATATATATATATATATATATATATATATATATATATATATATATATATACATGTGTGTGTGTGTGTGTCTGTGTGTGTGTGTGTCTCTGTGTGTGTATGTACATACATGATTATATCATCAGAGTGACACTTAAATGAGTAGCAAAAACTGAGTGACAGCACAAATGAGTAACACACAAAATGAGCAAATCACAAAACATTGAAAACTTCTTTTCCAGTTACAAAATCCAGATCAAACAGCTTCTGCATCACCTTACTCACATGTTCTAATCCTAACCCCACCTGTACCCCTGCCCCGAACTCTCCATATTATTTTACTAAAAACCCTTCCCCTTACAGTACTACTAATCATGACAAAAGGACACATAACATTCACAACACCAACTAGGTATAACACTAAATGTATCCATTTACCTAACACTCACACATATATGCTACCTGCTACATTGCAATCGTGCACATTTTTACAACCACCTCAGTTTTGGTCAAACATTCATTTTCCTGCAGACTCCTACATACGTAAACTACATAAGACTTAAAATGAAAGAAATGTGATTCACTTATTCGTGATGTCTATCAATTTTTGTCACTCATTTGTGTCTTGCTCATTCGTATTATCTGTTTATATATACATATATATATATATATATATATATATATATATATATATATATATATATATATATATATATAAAATATATGTATATATGTATATATATATATATATATATATATATATATATATATATATATATATATATATATATATGTATATATATATATATATATATATATATATATATATATATATATATATGGTTCCCTATCAGAAGCCTGAAACACTATAAGCTTGAAAATCAAAATCCTGAAACCAAAAGCCTGAAAATTCAAAATCCCGAAACTCAAAATCCTGAAAACACAAAATGGACATACTGATGTCATTGTGGCTTTGCAATTGTTAGCCCTGTGGTGTTAGGTCATGCGTTGGGTTCAGGTGAGTGTGCGGTTGGTTTTATGTTAGGGTTAGGGGCGGTTTAAGTGAGTTAGGGTTAGGGCGCAGGTTAGGCATGTATGCAATAGTGGGAAATATTGGGGTTAGGGGTGGTTTAAGTGAGTTAGGGCGCGGGTCAGGTGAGTGTGCGATATTGACGGACCTTAGGGTTAGGGTTAGGGTCAGGGTCAGTTGGTAGATATTAGTGTCTTTATAGTGACATATTAGCATTATTTGTGTTTTCAGGATTGTGAGTTTCAGGATTTTGGGTTTTTGGGATTTTGAATTTTCAGGCTTTTGGTTTCAGGATTTTGATTTTCAAGCTTATAGTGTTTCAGGCTTCTGATAGGAACTATATATATATATATATATATACATATATATATATATATATATATATATATATATATATATATATATATATATATATATATATATATATATATATATATATATATATATATATATATATATATATATATATTTACAGACAGAGATAGAGTGAGCACTGAGTACTGTGTTACTCAGTACTCTACAAAAGGGTTTCTATTTTGCTTTCAACCTATTGCCTAGTGAGTTTACTGCCTTCATAACATATAATGTACTGAACTGTATAAACTCAATGAACATTGGTGTAAATACGGCTTTGTGCTTAACTGCTGTCTAATATTTTTATTCTGTAATCCTGACTTTGCTTCTAGATTGCTTTCTCATGCTCCCCAGCATCTGTTTTTTATTGTTTCAGTGCCTGTCTCATTTCTTTCATTGCAAGTGACCTCCTTCCTTTCTTGTGCCAACTTCAAAGAGCACTGTTTCTCTAGCCTGCTCTTTACCTTGCTTCTGTACTAAATAGTATATATCTACCTGCTCCTTTGCTTTTAATCTGTCCCTCTTCTCTACACTATTGCCTCCCCTCACCCTAACTCTCACTCTGGTCTACTACATACTCTTCTCTCCTGGGTGGCAAACACCTTCATATATATTTTTTTTTCTGTTTTATTTTACAGTTACCCTACCATGGAACTAGCAATCTCACTCCTTCCTTCTGCAAACTCCTGGCTGCATAACTGCCATATAGGCATGCAAGGGACTCAAAGACTGATGATAACTCCACTGAATGCTCATTGTATGTCTCCTTCTGCTCAGCCTTCCCATATTTTAATTAAGTTTGTTTACCAAGGTTTAAACTAGCCCGTGGCATGCACATTTATCACAGTCACCTTACCCCCCTCCACTCCCATCTTCTCTAATATCTTACATATACTCCTCCTCCCTTGTTGCTCCTTCTGTCTTGCACTTTAACTTACCTAGTGCATGGAATATTTGGAAAATACCTCTCTCTCCTCTATCTTTGCCAAGGTCTCCCTTAACAAGTAAACATCCATTATAAACTCCTAGGCTTTCTCCACTAAACTTTAGTGGCACTCACCCTGGTACACCTAGGATCATTGGACTCTCTGATTGTTTTTCTCTCTTAGCGATCTACTGCTCATGATTCTGCCTGCTCTGTTTACCCTAGCTATGCTCTGACTCTCTCTCCTGTCCTACTCTACTGCCATTCCCACCCACCCCATATCAATTACATCTGTACCTACCAAATTCCTCCCCCTACATCTCTTACACTCAGTCACTTGCTACCAGTAATCTTTTCACCAATCACGTTCTTCCAATTGCTCTCCACCAAATCCCATACATATAATTCATCCTCCAGCAAATCATGCCATACAAACATCCCATACCTCATCACACTACACCCCACACCCACCTAACCTATTACATGAACTCATTACCTTTTCTGCAATCCCTTAAATTCTCTAGAATATTTCACTGTAAATGTCCACCCCCCCCCAATTGCCCTAACTCTCACTCTTCTTTTACATGCCACATCATTAAACCCCCAAAACCACCTCATAACTGAAAAATACACCACATCCAATACTTCGCTAGAAATAAAAACAGATACCTTCTCTAATACATCACCCACTCTGTATGATACTAGTGTACTATTATTCACCAAATTTAAAATTCTGTATGACTGCTGTATACCTATACTACCACCCTTAACAAAACTGAAACATTTAAATAAAACTAGCCTCCTCAACCACCACACAAAAAAATCTGCTCCAGTTTAGCCCAGTGTGGTGACATCCATCCAAAATTTCTACCACTTCCAAAACTTCTTCTAAAATCTATTTATAATCACTCTTAATCTGTGTAGCATTCGAAACAGAATTACACAACTCCATGCATGGCTTACCCAACACTCCCCTGACATGCTTGCAGTGACTGAAACTTGGCTCAAGTCACATATCAAAGATACTGAATTACTCCCACAAGGCTGCAAAATAATAACAGCAGAACAAATTCATAAAAAGGGGGAGGTGTAATCTTAATCTATTCCAACACTCTCTTCCTACTCCAATACCCTAAACCCATCCCCTCCTTTGGTACTTCTGAAATTTTCTAAGCTTCCTTAAAATCAATAACCCCAAACAGCTATGTATCACAGTCCTATATATTCCACCAGTGAATAACATCCCTATATTGGAAAACTTTATATCCTGGATCTCTCAAAACATATCAGATGAAACCATCATCATGGGGATATCAATGTAAACTGGCAAAATCTAAACTCCAATTATCCCACCAATAGTATACATTTTTACTCAACTCATCTTTGAACCAACTTAAATTCCAAAAAAACAACGACCAAGGATCTACTCTTGACTGGATCCTAGTTTCAGATCCTCAAAAATATTCCAGCTCCAGAAACCTACCAAATATTTTAAGTGACCACCTGCCCCCCTATACAAACAGAACCATGACTCACACCTCCAAAGACCACATCTATAAAACCTCATGCAACTTGTCCAACTTCAACCAACACCAAGTTAACTCAATACTAAAATAAATAAACTGGTCCATGCTAAAATCCCTCCCTTTGGATGATGCCATCAGCCACTTGAACAAAATCTTCCTTGATGCCCTTAACAACCTAGCCCCACTCCACAGAAAAAGAATAAAAATTAATCAAGCCTACTGTGCCTTACTAGTAACAAGAGATAAAGCCTGGCAAAATGAAAAAATAACCAAACTTACCAAAACTATAAACAGTTAAGCAACTAAGCAAAAAAAGTGGTAAGAAGCACTATTTCTCCCATCAGTAACCTCCCACAAAAACAACCCCAAAAATGTTGGCATATCATCTCTCAACTTCTCACCCCTGGGACCAAAGAAAACCCATCCCCTGCCACTGATAAAACCCAATCCCAAATAGCAGAAGCTTTCAACACACATTTCATAGACAGTATACTCAATTTACTCAGTCATTCCAACAACCCCAGAAACACTCATTCTGCACAATCCCAGTCCCACCAAAACTAATATAAATCACTCCTCCTATTCTTCCTCTGTTCTTCCTTTCTTCCTCAGAACACAACTACAGCTGACCAACATCTTCCTCTCCTTAGTCTCCAAATGGTACCCATGCACCACATACACAGGTTACTCCTTAAACTAAAAACCTGTTCTCCCTCCGCTGACAACTTCTCGCCAGAGTCATTAAAATATAATGCTGATGCTACAGCCTATCCTTCAGTATACTTATCAACCAATCCATCTCAGAATCCTACATCCCAACCCTATGGAAACAATCCATAAAAAACCCTTACACAAAGGCAGTAAGTGCAATGACATCAACAGTTATTGATCCATCGCTATACTATCTCCCCTATACAAACTGTTAGAAAAATACATATATAAACTACTTAATCATACTCTACAAAACAATTTACTTACCCCCACCAAACATGACTTCAGACCTTCGCATAGTACAACTACTGCATTAATCTCCTTCACAGATACAGTCAATAAAGCCAAGGAAGCTGGGGCGGGGGGCGTGGCTAGCATAGTCATGGTGTAGCAGCAGATTTCACAAGCTCCACTAAGCAAAATATATCTTCACTGGAAATTTGTTTCATATCAAGAAAAAGTGGATTTATTTTTGCAGAATTTGATAGTATGCAACATTCTCTTCAGGAATATCTACTTATAAATCGAAATTTGTTATAACTTCCAGTCAAAACTTTCATCTGAACAAATACTTCACTTCTGGGAGATTTTCAACATGAGTTATACTAAGGCAAATAACCAGGACTCCAGTATAAAAAAGGAACTACAGACTTTAATAACAACTATTCAAGACCTCACAACTAAGACTGATATAATTGACTGTAAAATAGACAACTGTAAAGAAAAAGCTACCAAGAAGATGGATATGCTTCATGAGGATCTAAAACAACAAAAAATTCAAATTACTAGTATTGAGGAATCATTAACAGACTTTGATGGAAGATTGCTAGAAAATGAAAACAACATAGAATTTTTGCTTAAACAAAATACTTCATTACAACATAAACTGGATGATCTAGAGAATAGATCACGCTGGAATAATATAAGGATTTTTGGTCTTCAGGAAAATATAGAAGACAACAATATGTCAAGTTTCCTTAACTCATGGCTGCCAAAATTTCTAGATTTACCAGAGGCTTTACCTTTTGGTATAGCGAGAGCACATCGGTCTCTCACATCAGGAAACAGTACCAACAGGAAACAACTTAGATCTGTCATAGTAAAATTCCTATCATATTTAGATAAAGACTTAATTCTAAAAACAGCCTGGTCAAAATCACCTTTAAAATACAACGACTCTATCATTCACTCCAATAATGACTATTCAACAATGGTAATTACCAAAAGAAAGTTTTTTTTACCTCTAATTAAAGAACTGAAAAAGGTACAGATTAAGACTCACCTCTTGTTTCCAGCAAGGCTGAAGATTTTTCTTCCTGATGGACCTTCATTATTTGAGGATCCTGATTCTGCTGTGACATATGTTAAAAAACCACAAATTACTAGAAAAAATAGAAGAGATGAAGTGGTCTAACCCTTCTCTTAAAAGAATGGCTCCTAAACCTGCATGGAAATCTACTGAAAAACAAAAGAGACTAAATACACTTTAATTTCACACAGCTATAATATATACAGTTATACATATTTAACATTCTATGTAAGATAAAATGAAGGGATCCACTGGAAAATATAAAGTAAAGAAAAAGGGAGGGTAGGGAGAAGGGAGGGAAAAAAAGAAAAAAAGTTTTTTTATATACATATAATTTCCTGTATAGATAGCATATTATACAAAAGTCTCTCTAAACTCAAAGTAATAATGCATAGCATATTCAAAGCCTTCTTCTCCCTTCTAATTGCACTTTATTTAAGTCATAGAGAATAACATATTCATATAACAGTTTCCATCTCACTTCTAATCATACAGTACTGGTCAGCACTGAGCATAAACTGTGTTACACCCTCAGAGTAGAACAAGAATTCACAATGTAATTATTAAATACGTACATGATATGCATTTGTTCAGGACAGGTAAATGTTGGGAAGATAGTGTAGTATCTGTGGGTTTAAATGCCAATGCATACATTAGCTCTGAGAAGCTGGGAGATGTTATATGTGTTTGTATTACAAGGCTTATTATTTATATATTAATCTAAACTATAGGGAATATATATAGTTAAAAATAAACATAGTGCTTTTAAATGACGAAATAGAGCAGTAGGAAAAGTTACAACATTACTTTCATGCTTTGTTTGAAAACTTTTTTATTGATGACATTTTTGCAGTTTCTAGTATGGGAAACAGATATATGCTGATTCACATGTATAAAAATGTTTTTTTTTTTACTGAAATTCGGCTGTTTCCCACTGAAAAAATAAGGGAGACAACTTTGAACATTCTCCTTACCTCTTGCAGTGCTCTCATGAGCTAATTATTCATTTGGAAAACTTTCTACAGTTTGTGGAGTCATGTCTTCTCTCTCTGAACTCCCTCAACAATGTGAAGCAGCTGGATGACGTCATCACCCCGCGACAAATGTTTCCAGGAAATGCAGAACTGTATTTTGACTGTAACTTGGTTTAACAGACTTTTTTGTTTTAAATCAACTATTTACTTAAAATGATCATTTATATGGTCAATGACAAGATTACATATTACAATAACATAATATCTTCATCTTTTGTGACTTAAAGAAAGGATTACAGCACAGATAAAGAAAGAAAATGTAAAAAGAAAAGAGATGAGAGAGGAGATGGTTATGAGAGAACTGTGTGAGTATTAAAATGTAAATATCTATGTGCTTTATTCTTAAACCCTACAAGTGTAAATACTGATAGTAACATTCATTTATATATATATATATATATATATATATATATATATATATATATATATATATACACACACACACACACACACACACACACACATATATATATATTATTATTTTTTTTTCTCTCCCTCATCTTTCTTTGAAGTATCACTGCATACTATGATTATGGTTACCATACTCAAAGTTGATCTCTTCTAAACCTTCCAGATAACACTATATTAGGACAATTAATGATTTCATAAGAATTTGGTTATATTAAAGTTTCTAACTTAAAGTATATAAAGTATGTTATTAGTGGAGTTTGTACTCTGTTGTTACAGTTTAGGGGTTGATCTCAGTGATAGATGTCATTGGGATTAGGAGGTTATAACTCCAGGTGGGGAGCATTGGGGTGTTTGTTTTTATCCAGTGTATGTAATAATTTTTTTAAATAGTTTGTTGACATCCAGAGTAGCTTATTTACAGAAAATATAGAGAATAAAGCTCAAAGAATATTTTTTTTCCTAAAGACATGAGATTTAATATTTTTACTAGGAACAAATTAATTTTTTTTCGGAAATGTTCACATTATACATATGATATCGATATGTTACTAACACATCTTTCAGGTACAATTACATAATATGACTATGTTGAAAGGTATGTCACTTAACATAAATGGTTTGAACAATCCCTATAAAAGAAGTAATTTATTTACATATCTAGCTTTTCATAAACCTAATATAGTATTCTTACAAGAAACCCATTTACCAAAAGATACTATTAAATTTCTAGATACAAATAAATACACAAATATAGTAAGCTCAGAGTGTATGAAAAAAAAGAAGTGTAGCAATATTATGGAACAAAACATTACCATTACCCGGAATAATCAAAACATACCAAGACAATAAAGGTTTGCTTTGCTTGGCTGTAATTGAGATGGGATAGAAACTATATACCTTAATAAACAACTATTGGTTACCTGATATTGGTACTATTACTATTAGACACATATTGAATCAAATAGTTTCACTATCTGAGGGACATATCATTATGGCAGGGACTACAACTGTATCTTAGACCCTAAAGATACAACTACTTCAGGAAAAAAGAAAAATGACAGCACAAGCTAAACAACTTATAAACTTCATAGACTTATACCTACTCAAAGACATATATCATTTTATGGATCATAAGTCATTACAATACACGTTGTGTTCTAATAGATACAAAACATATTTTAGAATTGATAGAATATTTCTTTCCACACAGATAATAAATAACCTGACCAATAGCAAAATTATATCCTGCCCAATCTCGGACCATAATACTATCATATTTGAACTTAATATTAATAACACCCATAGTGTCCAAATTAAAAGGATTCCAGCATATCTCACACAACTTAACTTCATTAATATAAACTCAGCATCAGACACACATGATATATTTATTTGGGATGCCCTAAAAGCATATTTATATGGACAAATAAACAAATGGCTTCATAATAAGATAAAAATATGGGATAAAAATATAAGAATAATACAGGATAAACTGGACTCACTATACACAAATAATAAAGACAGCCTGTCTTCAAAGAATATAAGGGATGAGATATACAATACTAAATGAGAAATATAGATCTATCCTACATCATAAAACAGAGATAACACTAGAAAAATATAGGTTTCTTGCTTATTCTGTAAATCCTAAACATCTATCAAACCTTAAGAATAAGACCAAAAGATTAAATAAATATAATTATATTAAAGAAATACATTCTGCAAAAAGGAAAGAGAAGTACATAGTATACAAGATATATTAGAAGAGTTTAGATGTCACTTTCATGAAATTAATTAATCCACACAACAAATTCAAACAAGATAACATAAGAAATTATATTAACAAGAACATATATAATAAACTAAACAAACAACAAATAGAAGTTATTGATAAACAAATTATCAGATATACAAAGTCAAGTAGGTAAGCTTAAACTAAACAAAGCTCCAGGTAATGATGGAATTATTCCTGAAATATATAAGATAATGCCCAAAATGACTATTTCCTCACTACAAAAAGTATATAATTGGGCCCAAAATGATAATATTACACCCCCATCCTGGAAATATACATTTATATCCCCTATTTTAAAATCAAATAAAGACCCAAAATTCTGTTCCTCATACAGACCAGTATCTTTACTGAATATCAATTATAAGATGTCTATGAATATATTCTCAGAAAGATTGAAGAAATTCTTACCCCACTTAATAGACGAAGACCAGACAGGATTTATAACTAACAGAAGTACTTTTGATAATATAAAATGAACCCTAGCTATTATAGACTTCTCAGAAAGGAAGAAACAGAACTTATCATTAATTAGTCTTGATATTAATGCGGCCTTTGATTCTATTAACTGGATCTATCTATTTACTCTTTTGGAATGCTTACATTTTTCACATAATTTTATTAGTCTTCTAAAACATTTACATGAAGAAACCTATGCATATATCAAAATAGGGTCATATATTTCCAATAAAATATCTATTACAAAAGGCACAAAACAAGGATGTCCTCTCTCTTTTCTACTATTTACTTTGATCATGGAACCCTGGGCAAATGAAATAAGAAACAATAAAAAATAGGGGGTTTGGAAATGGATAAAGACAATATAGCCAAAATCCAGCTGTTTGCAGATGATGTTCTTATCACCACAAATGGAAATGACTCCTCATTCATGTCATTATATGAATCAATTAAAAACGTTTCAAATGATGTCTGGTCTATCATTCAATGACAATAAAATAAAAATTCTACCCATATATCCTAATAATAAAAAAATAAAAAAAAGGATGATAGGAAATAATACATATCACATTGCTAACGCAGATCAAATCACATATCTTGGAATCATTCTTGCCAAAGACATTAAATCAATAATTCAATTGAACTATAACAAATGTTTACAAAATATCCAAGAATTATTTTCAAAATGGAATACAATAATATTTAATTACTGAAGAAAGACTAACCATTATAAAAAAATGATAATTCTACCTAAAATCTTATACATAATACAATCCATTCAAATTCTACCCTCAAAAAGGTTCATAAATAAACTAAACATTTTAATGCTAAGATTCTTTTGGTCACAAAAAAACCTAGAATTACTATTAATCAACATACTAACAGCTGGAAGAATGGTGGAATAGCTTTCCCAGATCTAAATCTTTATTTGATTTCCGCTATAATCAGATACATTTCTCAGCTCTTAGATATAACCTATTTAGATAAATGGAAATATTTATAGGAAGTATCAGCCATGGAACTTATAACGAGACCAACAACATATCAGCTAGAATTCATAAACACACCTTTTATATGGATCTTAAAAGAATATTTTATCACACATACTAATCCTAATCATGCTGCCAGAAGCAGAACACATGCATTAGGATGTACTACACAATAGCCTCATTGTACATGTCAGTCACACCCATGTATACCCTGCACCCAAACCTGCTAGCATCCGTGTGCAGCTATACAACCACACACAATGTGCATACCTGAACTGTGGTAAGATGTTTGTGTTAGGCAATGCCACGCGGGCAAATCATTACCCCACATGTCAGCAACCCACCGCAGGTACAGATATGTAAATGGCTGCATGTGAATGTGTCAGCAGAATGTGTACATCCGGCATGTAGTATGTACCCGTCCAAACCATCTAGGTTTGCATACGACCACGGTGCACATAAGTGTACACATGTGGACAAGTCGGTCGGTGGACCACCGCATCGACGATCATCTTTGCAGTGAAGTCGATCACATATAGCGGAACAGGTGCCTAACACACAGGACATCCTAACAGGGTGCTACAGGCAAAGAAGGAAACTGGGACATCACATGTGGAGATGGCGTGGCTGGACGGACAAATACACACGGTCAAGGTAAAGGATGGAACAACATGCATATGGCTGGATGGATGTTGTTAAGTAAAATATATAGAAACACATATGAAGTTCCAGTTTACACTCGAAATACTATATAATGTATTGAATTGTACCGTACAATATGGCAGCAGAACTAAGCCTGCATGTAATTGGTGAAGCTAAGCTGTACTGTGATGGAATTCTGAACCTGGCAGTAAGCAGGACAGCAGGCTCATGTCTGTCATCATTAATTATTTGCTGGGTTACAGAACAATAAATGTATGTACATGCATAACAGCACTCCTTCCCCAGAGGAGGATGGCCTTGTGAGCTCAATGGAAGATAGCAGTACAACTCCCTACCAGACAGACAAAACAGCGTATCAAGAAATTAACTGTCCACTGTATCGTAACAGTCTAGGGTCCTTGAAACAGCTACAATCACAAAAGGATACTGTAATGTACAAGGTGCCTTGCAAGCCTGTGTTATTCCCATGAGAAAACAATTTAAAAGCACGAGCCCAGCACCGTATGTATAGACTATTGCGGACCATAGTGATGGAAATGCCCTGTGACCGACCACGTCAGTAAGTTGGGCAAATGCTGATTGTAAACACTATATAAAGAAACTGCTTACTGTATAGAGTCAGACAAAACTCCCATACTTGGACTGTACATTATTTAGCCTGCCTGTGTACACTACTAAAACTGTCCGAACCGAGCCTCCTGTGTTATCGGCTGTCACTTAGAAAAGTCTACTGATAACTACAGTCTGGTTGTAACAACTTATTTCACATCGTGATCCTTGTAATCCGAATTCCCTTGGTAAGCTACAGGTCAGAGTGCATGGCTGGTTAGACATATGCGCGGAGAATATGCATAAATGGTTCTTCTTGAATGAAAAGACCTCCGACTGAATTGTTGTGTGTAAAGAGGCTGTTTACTGTCTGATCTGTGGCTGAAAAGCGGAAAACTGGATCCCAAGAAGAAAGCGTGCAGCCTTAAACAGGAGGCCCAGGTAAGGAGTGTCTGCCTTTTGTGTCTATTGTAGATCAGGACCAGACTACATTGTGTTTCTGTTAACAGTAGTGATATCGAGTCGAAGACCTACCCACATACTGTTAAATCTGAACATAGGTCAGGGGAACACACAGCAGAGTAAATAGTGAATGTAGACACTACAGTGGATACAGGGAAGGAGACACACGTGTTATGACAGAAGTGCGTAGCAGTCGTGTAGCGGCTATGGGACATTATTGAAGCAACAGCTGAGGTGATCCGCATTTGACGGCTGCCGTGAAGTATATGCAATCGCAGAGAGCACATAATGTGAGTTGCCCAGCAAAATGGGGTAATAAATATGACATTGATGGTATATTAGGCAACATACCGTTACTGAAACATTGTAATCGCTGAAAATCCGATGCATATGTTCCAAGGTAAACACCTGTTCCACCCTGAGAGGGATATGCCCTCTCTGGCCAGCCGTGTCCTGTAAATAAACCGAACACATGTCAAATGTCCTGATATCTCAGGACAAACATTTCCCAGATATATATCAAAATGGTAGCATGAAAGAGTACCCACTGCTCACAAGGACACAGTCCGACAAGCTCTACACTTTACATATGCACAGTGGTGTCCATTGTAGGACCCAAAAATTGTGGAAAGAATCGAATAATGTGTTATTTCAAGCGTACCTGAACTCATTGTCGTCACAGGTACACATATGCACATAAGCGTGTTTAATGTTGCTGATAGCTGTCCATGTAATGCAGCACAGATGCACAGAAATACCCAGGGTACGGGTCCATAGAACTGCATCCACATCACACTTCCGCACACATGCCGGATGTGTAATGGGTACTATCAATTATTGCGGTCAAGGGATTCTGGGTATGTAGACTCTGTGCTCGGTGTTGTTTCGCAGGCAATACTTTCTCCCGCCCCGTGGGAGGGATGTGTGCGTATCACCTGCCTCAGTCTCCGCTAATAATGCAAACCATACTCCGGAGAATGCTAAATGTAGGTGTGGAATGTGTACAGCCCTATACTACTGTCCAGTAGGCAATTGTCATGGATGGACACCCGTATGGCCAGGATGGCACCCACAACTGCAAACCCGGGTAAATGACATAGCCGCGGTAAGGCATGACACAGGAAATACACATAGGGACCACAGTTGACATTCCACATACAGAGCGGGAGTCTCGTGCGAACCCCGGCGTACACAGCAGTCAGTCTGCCAGCAAGAGACTGAGGAGCACCCGCTACCGTGCAAGCGGAACAGATGTGCGACCTGTGGAACACATACTAATGGCACACACACAGCGTCAAGTAGGATATGTAAGCTATGGCATTCCCACCTATGAAGACAACATGGTTAAATGAATGCATAGGTAAGCAACATGTTCGGTGGTGTTATATTGGAAATACAGTAGCGGATATGTCCCATTGGGATGTCTGCGGTTTATATGAAGCAGTTGGTAACCAGCATCTTTGGATGTATGTCATTTGTTCACAGTACTAAATCAGCTGGTTATGTAGCACCATGTGGAATGGGTAGTCAAACAGACATCAGCGATTCCTGAACACACAGTATCAGTGAAATCCACTGCTCACAAGGACACAGTCCGACAAGCTCTACACTTTACATATGCACAGTGGTGTCCATTGTAGGACCCAAAAATTTGTCTAAAGACAGCTCTTCCGCCTTATTTAATCACCTAACGGAACTCATTGTAGTCACAGGTACACATATGCACATAGCGTGTTTAATGTTGCTGATAGCTCTCCATGTAATGCAGCACAGATGCACAGAAATACCCAGGGTACCGGGTCCATAGAACTGCATCCACATCACACTTCCGCACATGACGGATGTGTAATGGGTACTGTCAATTATTGCGGTCAAGGGATTCTGGGTATGTAGACTCTGTGCTCGGTGTTGTTCGCAGGCAATCCTTCTTCCGCCCTGTGGGAGGGATGTGTCGTAGCACCTGCCTTACTCTCCGCTAATAATGCAAACCATACTCCGGAGAATGCTAAATGTAGGTGTGGAATGTGTACAGCCCTATACTAGTGTCAGTAGGCAATTGTCATGGATGGACACCCGTATGGCCAGGATGGCACCCACAACTGCAAACCGGGTAAATGACATAGCAGCGGTAAGGCATGACACAGGAAATACACATAGGGACCACAGTTGACATTCCACATACAAAGCGGACTGTCGTGCCAACACCGGCGTACACAGCACTCAGTCTGCCAGCAACAGACTGAGGAGCACCCGCTACCGTACAGCGGAACAGATGTGCGACCTGTGGAACACATACTAATGGCACACACAGAACGTCACGTAGGATGTGTAAACTATGGCATTCCCACCTACGAAGACAACATGGTTACATGAATGCATAGGTAAGCAACATGTTCGGTGGTGTTATATTGGAAATATAGTAGCGGATATGTCCCATTGGGATGTCTGAGGTTTATATGAAGCAGTTGGTAACCAGCATCTTTGGATGTATGTCATTTGTTCACAGTACTAACTCAGCTGGTTATGTAGCACCATGTGGAATGGGTAGTCAAACAGACATCGCGATTGGGGAACATACACCAGCAGTGAAAAGCACTGGGCAGGTGGACACAGTCCAGCAACATCTAACTTGACATATGCACATCGGTGTCCATTGTAGGACCCAAAATTCTGTTCAGAGAATGCCTGCTAGCTTCCTGCATTACTCATGTGATCTAATTGTCGTCACCACGTCACAGGTACACATAGGCACATAGCGTGTTCAATGTTGATGATAGCTGTCCATGAACTGCAGCACACATGCACAGAAATACCCAGGGTATCGGGTCCATTCAGCTGCGTCCACATCACACTGCAGCACACATGAAGGATGTGTAATGGGTACTGTCCACTGTTGCAGTCAAGGGAGTCTGGGTATGTAGAATCTGGCCTCGGTGTTGTTTCGCAGGCAATCCTTTGTCCGCCCGTGGGAGGGGCGTGTGCATCACATCGTCACTCTCCGCTAATAATGCACACCATACTCCGGGGAATGCAAAATGCAGGTGTGAAATGTGTACAGCCCTATACCAGTGTATAGTAGGCAATTCACATGGATGGACAAGCGTATGACTAAGATGGCACACATAAATGCAAACCGGTGGAATTACACTGCCGTAGTAAGGCATTACACAAGTCATACACATAGGGTCTACAGTTGACATTCCCCATACAAGAAACACAGACAACCAGCCCATCAATTCCAAAGCAAAGACGAGGAACAGTAGGGAGGGTCAGAGACCAAGCAGAGCACACCAAGAATAAAAGGCAGTCACCATAGTCTATTGGAGCCCGCCGTCTGCTTCATAAGCAGACTTATTCAGACTACATACAATGCAGTCCAACCTACTACATTTACAAGCATTAATTGGTTGGTACATTAGATGTGCTAGGTACTAATTACATGCCTTAAAGGCAGACAAGCGAACAAACCTTACTTGGGTTACACATCCCACACAGTGAGGACATCAGACATTGCTTGAAAGGTACAGTCTTCATCGGAAAATGGAAATATATGTACATATATGAAACATGAACCAACATAAAATGTTTTCCAAATGTCTGACTGTGTAAGCTACATATATATGTCCTACGGATTGTGCCAATATATTAACAGAACTGCAGACACCTAGTAATATGAATGAACCATAATATATACACATAAACCGTATGAATATGACTACTGTAAAATAGACCAACGAAATGTAAAGATTCACAATGTGCTAATGTAACATTCATTTAGAAGGTTACTTAAATAAATCAATCAGACATCCATGTGTAAATACTAACAGAAGGCCAGCGAGGTGCTTGCCCTCACATGTACTGGGATGTCGTTCCACAGCATAGTGAGTGTCTGGGTGATGAATCCGTCCCAACAACACGTTCGATTAATGACAGTGTCAAGGTGTCGTCAGCTGCCCTTGTGGTTCTGAGGGATCTACCTTATTTACGTGAAGCATAGTCATCAGATCTGGGTTCGACCTAGCCGTGCATGCCAGGCACGGGTCACCTCTGGGCAAGTGGTATGCAACTGTATACAGCTGGAATCCTTTCAGTCGGTCAGTATAACACATATACCTGAGACCCTGCATCCGTTTGTCGAAGAACTGTTGGTGCCTTTCCAGCTGCTGCAGGTGTTGGGTCAGATACATTCTGATCGGGGCATTGTACCCAATCATAGGTCTATTGGTGATGAGTACAAGGGGACAATGACCTCCCCTGATCTAGATGTGAATCCCTTCATGATGATGTGGGCAATGTGGAAGGTCTACCCAACTATGTTAGCAACATGTGTGTCTAACGAGCGGTTAACAACAACACGTGTCCCCAGATCACTGGTAACCCCTCCGTGTTCAGTGGACTGCCACCTATATGGTAGCTCGGGGTAACCTTGTTCATCGAAGGGTATGCCTATGCATTTCCTGGCATTTAGCTGTAGGACATGTCTCTGGTACCACTTATCCACATCTGTGAGGCACTCCTGAAGGATATCTGTGTCAGATGTGTGTCTGACTTTGGCATCCGGTTTGCAGTCGTATGCAAACATTGTCACCCATAACCCCCTGTGTATGCGTGTACATTGGAAGCGTAGATGCTGGAAATAGTGGACCCAGGACTGAGCCCCATGGGACACCACCTGTGACTGGCTGTGAGTATGACATGGCCAGCAACTATGGCCATGTGTGTTCTGTGACCTAGCCCGTTTGCAACCCATATGGCGATGTATGGATTTACATTCAAGATAGCGGGTTTATCAAGTATACCGAGGGGTATTGTGTCGACGGCCTCTGCGGGTTGAGGTAGGCTGTATGGACTGCTTTACCCTCAGCAATGGCCTTGGTGACTGATTCTACAAAGTGAAACACGTGTAAAGGGCATGATCTGACTATGACCAAGCTAAACTGGGTTGTATCCAAAGTATCGGGTCCCCTATGTCCTTATCTATGTGTCCCATTATGATCCATCTCCATGGCTTTGCAGATAAGGCTTGTCAAACTAATGGTATGGTAATACCCAGGGTCAGTGGAGGCACCATCTATGTGGAGTGTGACTACAGTCGCCCTGTGCTACTACTCAGGTACGTATCCTGAGGTGAGGCTAGGATTACACAGCTGTCCTAAGTGTGGGTTAAATTCCCCATAGAGTTCCTGGAGTGCACAGCTGGGACACCATGTGGACCCATGGATGTTGTGTTGACTGCCTTGGGGCTGGATGTGGGTAATGCTGGACATACCAACGGCAGGCGTGCCACGTTCGAGTCCGATGCCCAAGGGACCACACACATAGCCGGCCTTAGGCATAGGCCAAGTAGGTAGCCGTCTAGGGTGTTGCTCTACTCGGGGCACCTTTCCAGACTCTATTTGGTGTAGGTAGACCAGGAAGGGGGTAGCGGGTGGCGTGTCGGTGGCAACCTCTGCCTAGGTCACCACTTACCCTAAGGCCACTCTTCCCGTGGGTAATACAGCAGTACCCACACCCAGGCGGGTCATCGCTAGGGTCATTGCTAGTATGGCACATCATCTACGTAAGGAAGGAAACCATATATCCCCAGACATAATGGCACAGCATAATGCCTGTTCGCGGGCCAAAGGCAGACATCGTCACCAGCGTCGGTGCGGACGTGCTCGCGAGATGTCCGTTAACAATGCCGACAATGTGTCGCTTTGTGAAACAAACTCCACAGAGACATTCAATAATAGACAACGACGGACAACCCGATGTCCTCGTGTCTGAGCTGTTCAACCTGTTACGCCATGTTAAATGTGTGTAGCACAGCGGAACCGGGCCAAACAAAACAGCGGACATGTCTGTGGCTCAGTGAAAGTCGTCACGCAATGTTAAACCCTTGTAATATTGCGACACAGGCCATACATACGGAGGGTTAGTAATGGAAGTAGGTTAGTTCGATCAGACCGTGTGCAATTAGTATAACGAGATCTACATCGGATACACCGGCCAATCGGCGCACGGTTAAGACTAATTGGGGGCGTGACATGGTACCATGGACACGGACAAAGCGTGCCCATGTGACTCATCTAACATTCGTACAGGGTCAGGGCGGTCCCGTACAGTGTGCGGCCCAGACCAAACACAAAGCACCACAGCAACACCCTGACAATCGAAGGCCTGTATGCATATGGGATATAAGCAGCTGTCATCTGAACAGCCCTGTGGTGACGACATATGCATCCTGGGCCATGGCGAGGGGAATTAGGAATGTTCAACATGCAGTACCGCACCTTTCCCAGCAGGAGAATGGATGCCTGTGGCGTGCGTGTGTGCGGGGTGATATGTAAATGTACATAGGTACCACGGGTATGCATATTAATGACAGCGAACAGCTAACGTGCACTGGTCACAGTAAGAGTCAAGCGTGACTGCAGTCACGTTGGAATTATGACTATAGAACATATAGATGTGCGTGCGTAAAGCGTCCATGCTGCAAAGACTGTTACATATATAAAGCTGTAAGTGCTTTCTGCACCGTCCGTCAACGGATCAGACATATGTTACGGAATAGTCACAAGTAGCGCAAAACACGTAACCACACAGACACTGTAAACATATATAAGCGGACTACGGATATGCATGCGCGTGCGCGTAACCCACAATCCGGACATGCGGTATGCGTGTGCGTGTGTGATCCAGTGGAACCAGGGAAGGTTACGGATGTCTCCTCCACACGTTTACATTCATAATTGTCAAATATATGCTTAAATAGTACCTATTGATTCCATGCTTTGTTATCGTAATGCTACTATTATACACATCGATATACAATAACCTGATCAACACACTACATTCTAAGGTGCACTCTCACCAATTATCAACTATGTGTCGGATACTGATTGTATTTACCAATATTGTAGATATATTAACACATTGTTGCCGTATTATTGTTTCCATGAAGTAAGGCATGCAACACTGATATGTATATGTCACGTTATAATCAAGACTTGGAGCACTGTCCACCTAACTATGAGCAGGTTTATTGATTATTTCGCTTTAAACCGACTCTGAAGGAAGTGAATTAGGGGCGGCTATGTCATGACATCCGTTACTCGGCGGTGCCCCATGTTAGTAGTTGAGAGAGCTCAGTATCCTTTCACTGTGGAGTCTATCGTATTTGACAGTGTCTGTTTCTGCCGATATATGTTCCATAATGTCGTTTATGAAGATGGGCACGACTTGAGGTCTACTGTATTTACTCATACTGGCGTGGATATAGATAGGCCATGTCATACAAGCGATGGGTAGTCAAGCAGACATCCACGACTGGGGAACATACAGCGGCAGTCAATACCACTGGCCAGATGGGGACAGTCAAACACGTTCTACACTTTACAAATGCACATCGGTGTCCATTGTAGGACTCCAAAAATTCTGACTGTTTTGCCAGTATCGCCAAGAACAGCCAATCCAGTACAAACCGTGACTACGGCACAGCTGAACATATGCACCACCAGCGTGTTTAAGGTTGATGATACCTGCCCATGACATGCAGGACATATGAACAGAGGTCCCCAGACTGCCGTGTCCATACATGTGCGTCCATATCCCAGTTCCGCACACATGAAGGATGTGTCATGCGTGCCGTGGGGGTTGCAGCCCTGGTATCCTGGGTATGCAAAATGGGTCTCGGTGTTGTTTGGCTGATAATCCGTTGTCCCGCCCGTGGGAGGGCTGCGGGTACAGGGCGTGCCTTAGTCCCCAGTAAGGATGCAAAGCACCCATAGGGTAATGCTAAAGGCATGTGTGAAATGTGTTCAGCCCTACATCAGTGTCCAGTAGGCATTTCCCAAGGATGGACAAACGTGCGGACAAGATGGCACCCATAATAGCAAGCCTGGTGGAATCACACAGCCGTAGTAGGGCATGACACAGGACATAAAGATGGAAACAGCAGTACATACACCCGTAGACATCCATCCTGCCATGCGAATCCCAGCGTACACAGCAGCGAAGGTGCTATCCAGTATGTGGGGATCACCCGCCTCCACTCTGCGGAACATACCTGCGACCTGTGGAACACATATTAATGGCACACCAACAACGTCAACTAGGAAGGTCATACTATCGCTAAAATATGGAGTTCACACACATAACCGACATACTGTCATGAATACATAGGTTCTACATGTACCGGCTGTGTTATACTGACAATACAGTGGCGGATAGTTCACAATGGTACCTGTGAGGATTATGTAAAGCAGTTGCCAACCTGCAGGACTACAGTAACACCCTATGGGTAAATTGTGGAAGGACACGGGTTACGTAGCACTACATAATATGGGTAGGCGGACAGACATCCGGGAATGGGGAACATACGGCAGTCAAACCCACTGGCGAATGGACACAGTCCAACATGTCCTAAACTTTACATATGCACATCGGTGTCCATTGCAGGACCCAAATATTACTCCTTAAGTGAGTGTGAGCAACATAGTGTGAACGGAAGAGGTGACAGCCGTGACTACGGCACAGGTAGATATATGCACCACAGGTGTCTTCAAGGGTGATGACAGCCGTCCATGAAATGCAGGACATATGAATAGGACTCCCCAGGCTGCTGCATCCATACGTACTTCCACATCCCATTTCCGCACACATGAAGGGTGTGCAAGGGGTACTGTCGGCGGTTGCAGACATGGGATCGTGGGTATGCATATATGGGTGTCGGTGTGGATTGGCAGATGATTCATCGTCCGCCCGTGTGCGGGGCGTGGCCATAACATATCGTTACTCCGCAATACTAATACCGATCATCCACGGAAATGGAGAATGCAGCTGTGAAATGTTGACAGCCCGATACTAGTGTCCAGTAGGCAGTTCCCATGGATGGACAAGCGTCACGGCCAAGATGGCACCCAAAACTGCAAACCTTGGGGGATTCCCCAACTGGTGCAAGGCATAACCCAGGGAATACAGATCACGGTGTACAGTACACACTCCCCATTCAAAGAAAGACCGCTGGGCAGATACCGGCGTACACAACAGTCGATGTGCCTGCACTTCTATGGGGATCCTGCGCTTCCATACAGTGGAACAGATGGGTCACCTGTGTAAAGATACCAATGGCACAATCTCCACGTCTGCTGGGAATGACATAGGATGGTCAAACTATGGCGTTGACACCAAAGAAAGACATCCTTCGGTGAATTAATAGGATTGATGTCAATACACCATGGCAAACACCCAATGAACAGGGAAGACTTGCTGGCACCCTATGGCCACAAACCATGTCACACATAGGTAGATGGAACAGTCAACATAAACATTTAGTCCACGACAGGTGCATATGGTATCCAAAGGTACTTCATAGACATGTATGCGCTATCACCCGTTGGCCCGTGAGACTTACACATAACATGGAAGTATCCAGGCTTTAAATGTCCACCCTTACACTTCCATTTGTCACTTTCTATGCGAGCAATGGAGATGTAGCCACAGCATAGAAAGCAGAGTCGTACTGCTAACGAAACACACACATGTCAACATCACAGAAAGCATACTATGAACACCGTATTACATGATATTGTACTATGCAACACAAACAAACCGGAAACCTGCAGCAAGAATAGTCCCGTAGTTCGACACAACACAAGTCTTCGTAACATTTGAACAGTTCATTAAAACATGCAGCGTTTTCGTTGTTTCCAGCGTGTGCAGGAAATATGCTATGTCTAAGAATGTTCACAAACAACAATGTGAGTCTTAACATGATTTTAAATATCACACTGTTGATTGTGAACACTGTAACAATTTGCTTATTCAGTTGTATGGTGAAAGCAGCGGAAACACACACACACACGGAAGGGACGGAGATGAACCTCGCCTATTTACATGAACTCAGTACAGTATGAATCATTTACACAGCAGCTACCGAGTTAACTGGCGTGGCGCTGTCAGAGGCATACATGTAGGCTGCTGGCGTCACCCGCAAGACAATATTTGGAAATAGCCAAGGCATGTGTTGCGGGCGTCTAAAAGCATAATCAGTCGCAGGGGCAGCTGGAAACACACACACACACACACACGGAAGGACGGGGGCGAACCTCGACTATCTACATGAACACACTACTGTATGAAGCATTTACAGAGCAGCTACCGAGTTTGCTAAACAGGCGCTGTCACAGGCATACTTGTAGGCTGCTGACATCACCCGCAAGACAATAGTTGGCAATAGCCAAGGCATGTGTTGCGGGCGTCTAAAAGCATAATCAGTCGCAGAGGCAGCTGGAAACACACACACACACGGAAGGGGCGGGGGCGAACCTCGACTATCTACATGAACACACTACTGTATGAAGCATTTACAGAGCAGCTACGAGTTTGCTAAACAGGCGCTGTCACAGGCATACTTGTAGGCTGCTGACATCACCCGCAAGACAATAGTTGGCAATAGCCAAGGCATGTGTTGCGGGCGTCTAAAAGCATAATCAGTCGCAGAGGCAGCTGGAAACACACACACACACGGAAGGGCGGGGGGCGAACCTCGACTATCTACATGAACACACTACTGTATGAAGCATTTACAGAGCAGCTACGAGTTTGCTAAACAGGCGCTGTCACAGGCATACTTGTAGGCTGCTGACATCACCCGCAAGACAATAGTTGGCAATAGCCAAGGCATGTGTTGCGGGCGTCTAAAAGCATAATCAGTCGCAGAGGCAGCTGGAAACACACACACACACACACACACGGAAGGGACGGGGGCGAACCTCGACTATCTACATGAACACACTACTGTATGAAGCATTTACAGAGCGCTACCGAGTTTGCTAAACAGGCGCTGTCACAGGCATACTTGTAGGCTGCTGGCGTCACCATAAGACAATAGTTGGCAATAGCCAAGGCATGTGTTGCGGGCGTCTAAAAGCATAATCAGTCGCAGAGGCAGCTGGAAACACACACACACACACACACACACGGAAGGGGCGGGGCGAACCTCGACTATCTACATGAACACACTACTGTATGAAGCATTTACAGAGCAGCGCTACGAGTTTGCTAAACAGGCGCTGTCACAGGCATACTTGTAGGCTGCTGGCGTCACCCGCAAGACAATAGTTGGCAATAGCCAAGGCATGTGTTGCGGGCGTCTAAAAGCATAATCAGTCGCAGAGGCAGCTGGAAACACACACACACACACACACACACGGAAGGGGCGGGGCGAACCTCGACTATCTACATGAACACACTACTGTATGAAGCATTTACAGAGCAGCTACGAGTTTGCTAAACAGGCGCTGTCACAGGCATACTTGTAGGCTGCTGGCGTCACCCGCAAGACAATAGTTGGCAATAGCCAAGGCATGTGTTGCGGGCGTCTAAAAGCATAATCAGTCGCAGAGGCGGCTGGAAACACACACACACACACACACACACGGAAGGGGCGGGGGCGAACCTACGACTATCTACATGAACACACTACTGTATGAAGCATTTACAGAGCGCTACCGAGTTTGCTAAACAGGCGCTGTCACAGGCATACTTGTAGGCTGCTGGCGTCACCCCAAGACAATAGTTGGCAATAGCCAAGGCATGTGTTGCGGGCGTCTAAAAGCATAATCAGTCGCAGAGGCAGCTGGAAACACACACACACACACACACGGAAGGGACGGGGGCGAACCTCGACTATCTACATGAACACACTACTGTATGAAGCATTTACAGAGCAGCTACGAGTTTGCTAAACAGGCGCTGTCACAGGCATACTTGTAGGCTGCTGGCGTCAACCGCCATAAGACAATAGTTGGCAATAGCCAAGGCATGTGTTGCGGGCGTCTAAAAGCATAATCAGTCGCAGAGGCGGCTGGAAACACACACACACAGAGACACACACACACGGAAGGGGCGGGGGCGAACCTCGACTATCTACATGAACACACTACTGTATGAAGCATTTACAGAGCAGCTACCGAGTTTGCTAAACAGGCGCTGTCACAGGCATACTTGTAGGCTGCTGGCGTCACCGCCAAGACAATAGTTGGCAATAGCCAAGGCATGTGTTGCGGGCGTCTAAAAGCATAATCAGTCGCAGAGGCAGCTGGAAACACACACACACACACACGGAAGGGACGGGGGCGAACCTCGACTATCTACATGAACACACTACTGTATGAAGCATTTACAGAGCAGCTACGAGTTTGCTAAACAGGCGCTGTCACAGGCATACTTGTAGGCTGCTGGCGTCAGCCGCAGACAATAGTTGGCAATAGCCAAGGCATGTGTTGCGGGCGTCTAAAAGCATAATCAGTCGCAGAGGCGGCTGGAACACACACACACACAGACACACACACACGGAAGGGGCGGGGCGAACCTCGACTATCTACATGAACACACAACTGTATGAAGCATTTACAGAGCAGCTACGAGTTTGCTGAACAGGCGCTGTCACAGGCATACTTGTAGGCTGCTGGCGTCACCCGCAGGACAATAGTTGGCAATAGCCAAGGCATGTGTTGCGGGCGTCTAAAAGCATAATCAGTCGCAGAGGCAGCTGGAACACACACACACACACACACACACACACACACACACACACACACACACACACACACACACACACACGGAAAGGGCGGGGGCGAACCTCGCCTATCTACATGAACACACTACAGTATGAAGCATTTACAGAGCAGCTACCGAGTTTACTGAGCAGGCGCTGTCAGGAGGCATACCCTACGTGAGTGGTATCATTTGCAAAGGCAATGCGCCCGATCGGGTGTTCGGACAGAGTCTTGATCCGCGGTCTGTTACCATCCCAAGTCGCCCGTACACTAACTGCGTTAGTGCTGCAGTCGAGAATAACAAGTAACTACTGATCAGTACATCACTGCATACTGGGCATGCTCAGACACTTAGACTCGGCACAGGGCAGACATGCATACACATGTGCGGCGGCATGGGTGGCGTAATGTGGACCGTCGTGTGTGTCCAGCCACACAACAGAAACCTGGCCATGCCACAGGCGTGGCCGTTGCGTGGGATAGAGGCATGCACCGGGGTATTACTGCAGGCGGCGCGGTGTGCACTGTGCTGTGTGTCTATCTACACAGCTGCCTACTGGGCATGCTCAGACACTTAGAGTCGGCACAGATCAGACATGCATACACATGGTGCGGCGGCATGGGTGGCGGAATGCGGACCATCCTGTGTGTCGGCCACACAACAGTAACCGGTCATGCCACAGGCGTTGTTGTTGCTGCGGGAATATGTAGGTGCAATTAACCATGTGTAGGACTGGCCTACAGTTTGTTGCATGCTACAGACAACCCTCACAAACACAGGATACCTTCACAGATGTCCTGAGGACACTGGTGAGTGGGCATGCTCTCACAACAGCACCGTTTGGGTGACATGAACCACCCATACATAGCCTGGGAACATTACCCATGGCACAACACAGTCGCCAGCAGTCCCAGGTGTTCACACACCTGGCCACTGTTAAACAGCCATGCACCATACATACCAGGGGATGTCTGACAGTTCTGCCCATCACGCATGGTGAGGATATGCCCCACACAGGATGTACAGCCCTCAATGGTGATGCAAGACCGTATAGTGGATCCACTGGTCATCCACTCACTGTAACCAACACCAGCATGGGGACCTCAGTGATGACCTCTCCACAGAAAACCACACACATCATATGACCGGTGTGGTACCCTACATGTCCTCCATGCCAATGTTGAACAGAGGCCAGACCGGCAGCCTAACGAATGCCTTCCCGACCACCCACATGCATGTCTGCAACAGGCAAACATGATGACATCAGGACCTTGTCCACCACAGGTAGGCACATGGTGTGGTGGACGCAGCCACTGACTACCTGTACATCAACAGTTGGAGCTACTACATGGCAGGGCAATGACAGTACCAGGAAACCATCACCCATTCATACCGGCGTCACCATACGGCCCCACATACCAACATCCAGGTCCGCTTGGGGGAGTGGTACTGCAGAGGGCACATGAGACAACCACAGGGCCTTCCCTAACTGTGGTAAGGACATGGTTGGGGGCACACAGACTTGCCTGGAAATGGTCCAGAATGGTACAACAGTCACTGCACCCACAGACATTGTCTGCATACCACAGGACATGTTCCATGCATACATCCCCAACAGGGAACATATCCATCCCACCAGAGTGTATCCTCCCAAACATGTCATATGGCCTGGGTGATCCCATATCTCTATGGCGTTTGACACGTCAGCAATGGGCACCGATGGTTTCCCTGGCTGTGTGCTACCCATCCTCTTTGAGGCCCTCGGCCCACACATGCGACCACTGTGTCATGTTAGCCTTACTATGGGCTATGTCCCCAATGGATGCCATATGGCATCTGTGGTCCCCACTATGCCAGGGTAGTGCTCCTATGGACTGTCAACAGCCACACCCTATCACGCTTGACAAGTGTTGTCTGCAAAGCTGTGTGGAGGTCCATACAGGTGGTCATGGTTACAGATAGCGGTGTACAGCCAATGCGGAACATACCCACAACTACATAGTCAAGGCGGATCCTGCCTCCCGAACCTGCTCGTCCAGTCTGGAGTGTTCACCAAGGCCATTGATGGGGATATGTGGGTTTGCACACAGTACCATGACCTGGTGGGGCGTTCAGAGCACACTACACATGGGACCCATGTAAAGGCTCGCCAGCATACATGTGGGGACATATGTCACCCGATGCTTCTCACACAGGTTGGAGGTCACACCACACAGGGTTGGTGCTGAAGGTGCCTTGTCACACTCATATCTGGACCCAGTGGAGGCCCACAGGGCTCACTCCTGTGCCCCCTGCCATATGGCATCCGACCTTCAATGTGCATGCAATCATAGGGGGATTGTAGCAGACAAGGTATGCAGATGACTACGCACCGGCCGACATACCCAGCACCCCATGTTACACGAACATCCACCTAGGGCGTCATAGACATGGATGACTGGTGCCAGAGCCATGGCCTGCTACCAAATGCCAGAGAAGGTGCAGCCCTACCCAGTGTGAAGAACATGTTTGTCCCAATGTCACATGTGGGTGATGCGCCATTAAAGATGGTGGACATGTTCAGGAAATGGCTACCACACCTGTTGGCAACCTCTGTCAACACACACAATGGCAATGTGGGTGTGAAGACATTCCATTGTGGCCTCCTGGTCTGGATGGAATGGCAACCACATCAGGGTGTTCATTGTACCCTGTACACATCACACACCAGTGCAATGACTGCGTACAATGGCACATGTGGCCTGTAGCTAACCTGGCGCCTGCAGCACTCGGAAGGACCGCAAGCGTTCCACAAGGCGGGGATAGCGGTGCTAGGACATGTGTCACAAGGTGCGGCCAAGGGGACACGGCTGTGGATCTTCACAGCACAGCTGCTCCGTCGTGATCTGTGCCTGACATACATGGCCATGTCTGACCTGGGTGACATGGGCACATTCCACCTCAGGCCCCATGCGAACACGGGCACAGAAGCGACTGTCAGACACCTCAACCCAAAGATGAGTGGGGCGTGCTGGGGAACAGGGTAGCGGCCAGACACACACTACAACACGGGAGGAGTGCCAGGCCATGTGAAGGAAAGGCCCTGACTGCCTTTGTCCAGGACTGCTAATGGCGTGTGGATGTGTGACTATAGTTATCGCCAGTCAACCTCTGTGTGTCACTGCTAGACCAGGGACTGGGGACTGATGGATATGGCATCCCCATCCTGAGGGGTGTTAGATGCCACACACAGTCATGCTAGGTCCACACATGTCGTAGGGCACATATCCTGTCACGTTCATGTGTGCCTATGTACCTATGTAGGGGTCCATGCGGATGTGGGTAACTGTGCTATGCTGATTTTGCCAGACATGCCTGTGGGTACCCCGACTACGTGGGGAACTAATTACAGTGCTCCCAGTAGGCCCGTGCAAGTACACCATCAGTATCATACGGGTTAACTGCACCGACATGGTGCTACACATGTAACCACCACACATACTGTGTACACATATCAATGAATGCTGCACCTGTCCTGCATGGTATGTCTGCTGCATGATGTCCGTGCACAACACACATCACATACACACCTGTCACCAGCCATACACACACACCACAACATACACAGCACGTACTATGCGGACACAGGTATCACATACACCTCTCACTATCGTGTCCACCCTGTGCATCATAATATGTCAGCTTAACCGTGCATTGATGGTGTGGCTCACAGTTATGCGGCAGAGACTTAATCATATGCACAGGGTGATATGTGTGCCACAGGCATGGGCTGTACCAATGGATGACATCATGTGTGTGTGTAAGGGCCAGTGCATTGAGTGGCCATGACTATGTAGATTGCATGTGGGTGTGGTGGAGCCCTACAGTTGTGTCTGCTGTGTGTGGGTGTGTGTGTACACAGTTCAGTCATCTGTGATGCCTACGGGGTATGCTTGGCAGCCCCTGACTGTACAGTGCAGGTGTTACGGCTCACTGTGTCTGCCGGCGGAAGTGACCAGCGCCTGCCTGGGGTCGCCAGGCACGACTGGGTGGAGGTACAGACTGTCCACTCTCCGATGTCACATGTCCGCTGGAAACGTGCCCACGACGGGGCCGTCCAGGGCCACGTCCACGTGGCCTGCTCTGTCCTGGTGTGGATGGTGTGGTAGCAGCTGCGGTGCTACTGTCACCATCACTGTCTGTGTGGGCATGGGAGGTGGCGCACCGCGCTGACCTGCAGCAGGTGGTGTTGCTGGCACTGCACGTGCCCTATGCCTCACCTACCTGGTGTTCCTGCACGGACTGCGCTGCGCTCAAGGATGGCCAAGCCTCGGTCGATGAGACCAGCCATATCGCCCAATCTCCTATCCAGAACATCGGCAAGATGCTGTTGTGCATTCGCCAATGCCTGGATGCTGTCATTTAAGTGCGGATTGCGGACCTCTGCAGCCTCTGCCCCTCCTGGTTCTGCCGTTCGGCACGTGCCTGCGCCGCCATTACAGTCTGGAACATGCGTCTGGTTATACCAGCTGCTGCACCTGGGCGGCAGGTGTATGTCTGGCGGTGCTCCCCTACGGGCAGCACCTGCCACATGCCTGCGTGGCACTGCACCAGTCCTTACACTGGCAACATCGTGTGTACCCACACCTTCTGCAGCCACCACACATTCCTGCTCGGGGACAACAGCCGCTGACTGACCGTCATCTATGGGCAGCGGTGTTGGGGTATGTGTCGGCATCTGAACCGTGTGCAGGGATGAAAGGGACGTATGTGTGATGTTCTCCTGTGGCACAGACTCTGCCTGTGGCGACCCTGCCTGTGCCTCATGCACATGCCCATCACCACTAGTATCTGTGGGGACACTAGCACCAGATTGACCGCGGGAGGAGCACCTACAGCACCTGTCAATACAAAGACATACCATCAGTTACAATACAGACACACACAGACACACACACACACACACACACACACACACACACACACACACACACACACACACACACACACACACACACACACACACACACACACACACACACACACACACACACACACACACACACACACACACACAGCATGCATGTGATTATGCAGGTGGCATGCAGCATTCACACAACACAGACCAGTGAATGCAGACCAGACATTCATAGTGGCAGTATGTACACTGCCCTGGTGGGGACAGTACAACAGGCAGGTGTCATTTAGTAGGCATGCAGTACACACATTCATGGTAGTTTGCATGCATCAGCGTGATACACCGTGTGGCAGCGGGCAAGTTGGGAGTACACATGGCTGCCAACACTATGTAATGTACACCGCAAACATGTCCGGTATCATGTGGACGTGTGAAGATGGTGTCCCACCGCATGCACCACATCACGATGGCTGTCATGGTGCAGTGTTATGTGTACAGTGTACAGATACAATGTATGTGTAACAGTGATGTCTGTGTAGGTACGTTTGCTGTGAGCTGTGTGCATAGCTGTATGGTGTGTGGTGCGGGCTCTGTGCCACTGCACAGTAGCAGGACACAGCTATGTGTCTGTGCGATGCGTGACCTGGGCGCATTACATTGCCATGTCTGTAAGCCAGTTCAGCTGCTCAGCAGCACATATATGGTGGACATTGGAGGCACCTGTAGTAGCTGTGGAGAGGAATTTCATGTCACTGGTGTACTACATCAGATGTCCAGGGGTCCACTACATTGATGAACCCACTATGTGTGTACAGGGTGCAATGGTGAGTACCCACTGTGGATGTGCTGTGTGGCAACATGCCTGTAGGTATCAACCATGGCCTTGTCTGTCTGACTCATTGACAATTGTGTGTGGTAGACATTGTGCACACGGCCCTGTGGTGGCCCATGTGACATACACCCATACTAGTGTGACGTGTCACATTCTCTACGGATATGCTGACAGTGTGTATGTCTGCTATGTTGTGCATAGGTCATATCATGGTGTGACAATGCTGCAGCCAGACATCCACGTGCATGGGACATGGCATGCGCCATGTCTGGCGTGTGCACCGATGCAGGGGCATGGGTCACATTGGTAACACCTGTGCTCTGGCCAGATCACAGCTCACTCTGTGGTACTGTGTCCATACTGCACTGGCATACCAATGCATACTACACATGCAGCCATTGTGTAACACCTACACCATTGTATGCATAGCTGAATGCACGTAACACACCAATTGGTTGTGTGGTGTCATACCACTCTGATAGCGGGTGTATCTACTGTACATGGGTGGTGTGTATGTCGGGTGGTGCGAGCTGTATACCGTGACAGGGGCACACACAGGTGAGCATGTCATGCCTAGACACATGGGGAATATCAATACAGCAGAACATGCGTTTGACTGGCAACAGACTTACCTGCAACAGACCCTTGTCCTTGCGACACGCCAGACGTACCTGTAAAGGCATTACACAAAGGTATACACATTAGCCATTACTATCTCCACGGTCAGCACTGTGCATGACACATCATGCATGTGTGTGGTTGCATGTGCTATGCACATGTCTGCTAACACAACATAGCATACACTGGTTTGCATCTTGTGTGGCCATATACCTGGCATGTATTGCTATATCATGTGTTGTACTATGACACCCACACTCACGTCGCCTATCATACAAACATGCAACACTGACTTACCATGCAGCTCCAGGCTCATAGCTCGGGAGACACCCACCTCCACGATGGGCGCAAGTGGTTCTGCGTGTTGTTCCGTGGGTGTCCCCAGACTGGCCAGGAGCTCCTCCGTAGCTGTGAGTGGGGGCTGTGTTGGTGGCCCACCACCTGTCCCACGTTGTTGCCTGGCGATTGCAGCGGCACGCTGTCTTGCATGCGGATCCGGTCTGTGCAGAGCGTGCGGATTTGTTGGTAGCTGCGGTTGGTTCCGCCACGCTGTTCACCCTCCTGCACAACTCCTCCCACATCTCCTGCCGTTCTTGTGCCTGCTGTGGCACATGGCTAAACAGGGCGTTGTAGTTACTCTGGAGGTATGGTATGATGACCTCCTCCTCCTGTCGGCTAAATGGTGGAAGCCGGGATCGTGGCATTATCTGGAAGACATAATGATGGTGGCAGGTCACATTCACACTGCTGTGCTGGCATACTGTTGGAAATACATTGCTATGACATATGCGACATCTGCACAGTGATCTGTGAAGGGCATCGTGGCGGTGACACAGCCGATGTTGTGGCTTCACACCATTGAGCACTGGGTGTCACATCATATCTGTGTGCCACCCCATCACACTGTGCACGCACCATGTAGATGTTAGCCTGCCATGGACATGTGTACCTGGCTGCACCTATGTCCATATCAGTTGGCATATGTCCCCATGTGACGTCTGTGCTACTGTTCACCTGTACGCTGTGTATATGTCAGTACACATCACGTCTGTGTCCATTGTGAACGTCAGCAGCGGCACTGTACACATACACATGGACACCTGCACATGCATGTGTGTATGTGATAGACATGGAGCAATGTGTAACCATGACACATTAGCAGGAAAGGCCATGCATAGCATGTACACGCACACATTGTGCAGAGCATCACACAGCACCTGTAACATGACAGGGTGCATCGCCACCACATTACTACTGTGTATGGTTGATAGTGAGAGTGCCTTTTGTCCATTGCACCATGTGGGACTGTGATAGCTCATGCAGCCTTGCTGGTCATCTCTGCATGATATGGCAGGGTATGCCACATACATGGCAATGGGTGTGACCCACCCAGGGGCTGACGGTATTGGCAGGGTGGCTGTCCATTGCTTTTGTCATAGCTGTGTGAATATGGACATTCAACATGTTTATCACCATGGTGTGGACACTGTCCTCCAGCGAGGTATGCTGCGCTGCTTGTTGAGGGTGTGTGGTGCATGCAGGTATCACACATCCATGCATACACTGTAGCCCTGGCAGGTGCTATGTGCTGGGATGTTGATCGACACAGTGCTGTATGTGTACACACACCGCTATCCCATGCACATGGATATCTGCCTGAACTGATGTGGGTAACACATATGTGTACATACATTGCCGCTGCCACCCACATGTCTGCTGCTGCACTACACCGCCATCCCTCCCTGTGTGAATGTGGTGTTGGCCTCAGCAGAGGTATCCATGTATGGGGACATGGATGTTCACATAGCAGGCCCACTGATGGTATCGTCGATCTGACCATACACATATGATGCACCCTCACACATACAACCCATTCATATTGTTGTTCACAATGGTGACACGGCTATATTGCTATGCGGAGCCATTCACAGACATACATACACAGAGGCATGCAGCCCATCTGTGTCATTGGCGGACTATTGGTGTGGTGTGGCACCTAACGTGTTTGACTGCAGGTGGCGCAGACCTACTGTGCACATGTCTACATGGTAGGCCTGTTCTACGGTAGGCATCTGTGATGTGCTGTGCACATCTCATACCTGCACATTTGCTTGTTGTCCATCGGTCCACAGGCCAGTGGTGGGACATACAGGGATGTTGCTGAACATATGTACATGCGACCCTGTACAACTGTGGCGCTAGCCTCTCAGATGCTCATGTGTTGTGGCCGTGAACACCGTACACACACATGTGGTTGTGGGCCGTCCATACCCATCTCCACCTGTGGGTTGCTATCATCCCACACACTCCTTGTACTGTATGTTCAGGCTATGCAGCTATGTGGGGCTTGTGTGCATACAATACGATACTATGTGCCTTTGCACCCATCACAGACATTGTCACACAGGTACACCGGCAGCCATACACATCGCAGATTGTTGTCAGCATGTCACATGTGGTACACACCTAACACATCTCCTGCGGGACATGGTAATCTGTATGGGCATGTCCAGTAGTGACATACCACAGCTACCCCTACATGGCGGCTATGCAGGACATGTCTGTGTACATCTACTGTGACATATACACAAGCAATGCCCCCTACCTACATCACATGGTACTACCTGTGGAGTATGTGTGTCTGCATCCATGCTATGGCCATAGATGACAATTGTACATCTATATGTGCAACATACCTCAGTAGGGGTTGTCATGAGCACATGTTCCATGTGTCAATGCATTGTTTGTGTCTGTTGGGCAGTCATTGTTGTGCATGGTTTACATGGCTGACATAGTGTACTTTGTCTGATTCCAGGTACTTCATTGGGCTACCAGCATTGTACATTTCTACAGCACATTCCAGCCATCATGTAGCCAGCTTAGATGACAGTGGGAGGTGTTCCACCATGTGCACATATGTCACACGGTACAAGGGTGACTGACACACATTGTCGGGACTGGGTTCTGACTGCTGTGGATGTGTGTACCGGTGTTGATAACCATGACTGCACCAGATGGTGTCTTCTGGATGTGTGACATTCACAACAAACACCCACATTCACATAGCAGCACATCGTCCACGACAATTGACATTCCTGCCTGAACACTGTATGCGGTATGTTTGTATGACCACTGCATATATCACTGGTGGCCACCAGCATGGCTGCCTACAACAGCAGTGTGTATCCTGTGCAAACATGGGTTACACCAGTCACACCACACCTGTGCCAGCTGGCCCTGTAGTGGGTGACAGTGCAGTTCCATTCATCATGTAACAGTATACATCGTGCACCAGTATGTTGCAGACATGTGAACGGCTGTGCTACTCAACATATGCACACATGACACATCACCTGGTACACCGTGTCTGCCTTGCCACCTGCTATTGTGACCACCCTGTGATGACATTATGCGGCCCACATGGCCGTGGACATGTGATGGCTCAATGGTGAATTAACCGTCCAGGTGTGTGTCTAGCCAGGTGTCCAGTAGCCACTGGTCTGCATGCAGGGATAGTCTACATTGGCCTACTCTGTCACTGGGACTGTTGACTATGGTCATACTGTTGTTATGCAGGCATGTGCTGTTTGTCCAGTCTGATAGTCGTGTTGAACCACACTACCGTGGCACACATGGCGTGTGGACATCTGGCTAAGGTGTGCAGCCCACATGTACATCTTCTCATGCTATGCTGCCTGTGCAGCGGTGTCACATGTCTGTCTCTGGCAGGGCTGTCACAGGTAGGCACAGCATGCAGTGATGTGTAACAATGCTTACACCCTCCACTGTGCTGTACACTAGCACTGCACACACAGTACAGCACACATGTCATTTATCTACGGTGCCTGGGACCTGCCTCCATGCCCTACACGGCACACCTGCCAGTCCAGATTGTACACAGATCATACCTCCCAGTCACATACCTGGACTGCAACACACACAGGTGGGTGGTTCCCACACCACACCGTGATTTACACACATACTGTATTTTCCCATGACACATTGCATCATAGGTAGTCCATGTTCAGATACCCATGTTTGTGGCCACTACACACATTGTGACACGCGACAGTGCAGACACTGTACACCACAGGTTACATGCCAGTCGGGTTGGCATGCTGTACATTGCACCTGGGACAGTTGCTACTGCTATGTATTGCCAGCAACACGACCTTCCCTAGTATGGACTCCCACGTGCCACACATGGTTGGCCATGCAGTCCGCATAGCTGGGTGACACATTACACGACACATACCATACCTACACTACCCTCAGCATGCACCAAACCCCCATGTGTCTGTATGCTAGGCCTACACACCTCCCCCCTCTGTTTGCTGAACATCCATGCTTACCATCCCTGCTAGCCACACCCTAAGCACACAACCATAGCAGCATGCATGGTACATACACACTACAGCCAGTATTACTGACATCCACTGACAGAGGTAGTTGAGGGCATGGCACCCCGTCCGATGGACAGTCTATGTGCCTATGCCAACAGTGATCACAGTGCACTTCTGCTACATTTACACACTGGTAGGGACCATGCTATTCCACACTGAGACATGGTGGTGCTGGCATTTTCACAGGTCCCACAGTGGTATTCCTGTTCCATGCACACGTGCTGTATGGGCACATGTGCAGGCTGTTGCACGGTAGTTTTGTTCACCTGTGTGTTGTGTGTCACTTGACAGTCATGGTGTGTCCTGCTGGTGCATGACATACTCCACAGCTAGCTACCTACACATGACTGCCAGACATTGCAGTGTGGGCCCTCACGCAGTGTGGTGGTATGTCTCTGCTGTTTGACTACATCCACATTCAATGCAGCATACCACGGTCATGCAGGCATTGACGACACAGATGTTGCTGGCATCCTGCCTGCCAATGGGGTACCTACCAACAATACACACTCTCACTCACTACAGGGTTCCAATCCTTGGCTGGTCATTGTATTAACCCTGTGGACACATACATAGTACTGGCATGCACATGTTATGTCTGGGAACACAGTCCCAATGTCACCTCCAACCGCCGTAGTTGTTGTATCCCGCCAACCTGGCTGTTACATGTCTCTGCAGCAGCACATGTCAGTGACTGCTAGCCCATTCATGTACGTTGTGCACCCTGACCACCACACTACCACATCTATCACACTACACATGGATGGTACTGCATTGCACGTATGGGGCTGCATCTCTACACCCATGACTGGGCCATTCAGTATGGCACTGGGCCACATCTTGACATACATGCTTCACACACTCATTGACTACCTGCATGCCTTTCCTGGCACCCTTGTTGGGCTTCTGTGCGCCACAGCACACCACATCCCATGCTGGCCACCTGTCATATTATTGCATGGGTGGTTGGGGTGGTACAGAGGGTATCACATCAGACATGATCCGCTCTTTGCCCTTCAGCACCATTCCACTTTATGCTATTGACAGTGTACACATCCAGCATCACATCGTACCCTATGTATCGGCATGTTACGCCATGTGCCTTCTGTACAGTTCACACAGTGGTGCAGGCATATCATGCTGACTACAACATTTCAGGGACGTGTGGCATTGCACGTTCCTCAGACATGTGGCCCCTCATGCTCAGTATTTGCATCGTACACACTACCTGCTGTCACACAGTACTGTACATGCCTACATATACCACTTCTACATACCTGGCAGCATTCTAGCTCATCCTACTCATGTTGCTGACACCCATACAGGTGTCAGTGTGGCAGATATATCATGTAGATATCATTGCATCAGTTACATCACACATAGTGCATACACATCACCTTTGCATACTGACAGTCATGCGGTGTGTATCACATGGATACTGTCCCTATACAGGCATATCACGTTGTACATGGTTGATGTACACACACATGGCCCACATGGTGCTGTGGTTGCCATATTACACCATAGTGTGGGTACACATGTGCAGGACTACACATTTCTGGACCGTATGTCTAGCTGATACCTTGGGTGCCCTTGTACCTGTGCCATACACACATGTACACGCAGGCCGTGTTACAATGACACATGTGTGGTGTACCTTACACAATGGATACAACGTTACATGTCTCAGTATAGTCATGCTGTGCTCTCTACCCAGCTCAGACAGTTGACATATGCAAATGACAGCCATGTAACACATCTGTGCTCACCTGCATGCCACTAACACAGGGGTGTAATGTACTCTGCCATGGGCCATGTTCTCCACAGTACTGATGCATGTAGTACTCCTACATGGCGTTTGCTGTGGGCAGGGGAGGAGCAGTCCTGCATGTGTGCACACATGCCACATTGCTCAGCCCGGCGTCTGTGTGACATCCACAGACTGGACACACACCATGCTGTGGGACATAGGTCCTGTGCACATCCCACAGGGGCACACTGTGTCACTAGTCATGTGATAGCTGCCTTGCTGGTAGGGTGACACACACCCATGGTACCACCACAGCGGACGTATTGTATAGACATGACAGTTGACATCCAGTTCTGCCGTTCAGTGGACACTACCATGGGGGGGGGGTGTCAGTACTGTGTACATTGCACATGTGTTTACACACGGCCCTGCTGGACATCATTGTGGCACACATTGCACCTGCTATGGAACGTTTGGACATGGTCACTTGCTGTTACCTCCATTTCGGGTACCTATTCTGCTACTACATTGTCCCATATGTGCAGGCCATACATATCTTGTGTATGTATATAACATTAGCCCATCGCTCCATCATGCATGCTATGCCTGTGATACTGTCTATGATTTGTGAACATATCCATCATGCCAGCTTTGCATTACACATAATTGACATAGTCGGGCCTACTGCGTGGGATAGGTGCACGTCGTGCGCACATTCCGTATGACATCGACGGTATATGCCCATGCACATGTGTGCTGTGACACTATACATAAATGTCCTATCCTGCTGTGGCACTTCAGTGTTGGATATCCACTGCCAGCATCGGCGTGGGTGGTGGCATTGTTCTGTGTTTGCAACCCCTATGGCAGACCTGGGGTAGGGTTACCACCTGTGCCACTTTGCAAGGGACAGTCCCTCCTTGGGCAGTTGTGTCCTGACAAATTTATCACAAATGGCAAATGTCCTGAGATTGTGGGACATCACTATATCCCATTCTTATGTAAGAGTTGCATAACATACTTATTTATGTATGTACATTCCTAACTGTTACAAGACACACAATAAGCAACTGAACTGCTACAAGACTACACTTTTCTTTATGCAAAAGAGTAGAGTTCTAACCTTTGTACTGACCATGGGTATGTGTCCACCTGTAACATCTGAAGTGTGTCCCGACGATTTCCCACTTTGGCCTTTTGAAAGGGTGGCAAGCCGGCCCTGGGGTTATCGCAGGTGTTTACATGTTGTCCCACTGCTGTGCACACATTGTCCACAGTTGTTGGTATGCTGCGCGTTTTAGCATTACATATCCAACCTTCGCCTCTCTCTGCCTGATGGACAGGTATCTTTACCTACACACACCGTTCACATACTGTACAGATTCGTCATACGTATCGTGCGTTACACACCAGTACATGTCGTGGGTTCGACATACCTTTCCGGCCTTTTGTTTTGAGTTCGTCTCTATTCCCCTGTTTCCCTTTCTCTACTTTGTATGCGTTCGGTATGAACATACGGTTTGAATATCCAGGGAGTCTTCCTTATATTCGTCGTCGCCTGATGCATGTGGGTTAATCAGGCCAATAGCTGTTCCTCGGTGTGTACTTATGCGCATATCAGCGGTGATCCCCCTTCCTTTCGTTCATTACGCGTCGGCACTAGGCCATGGTTCTTTCCTCGTGTGGCCGTTGGTTATTTGCAATACCTTCGTGAGGATGGTATGTATTGTATCATGTTTGTGTGACTGCATCCGCTATGTGTGTTGTCGGGTACATTTCGCTGTGGTGTTAGCCGTGGATTGTGTGTGTTGGGTATGGTATTGTGTTCGACATGTGGGTCCCGTGTCCTGGCGGCGTCTGTCGATGGCGTTGTGCATTCAAATGTGTTACATGGCTGTTATTTTCCTGTACATAGCGAATGCATGGATGCATGAGCCGCTGCTAGTGTTTCCCAGGAGCTTGTTGTGGGAATGCCGCTGTCATTCACTGCCTGTATGTGTTTGCTACGGTTTTAGCTGTTATCCCTTTGATATGTGCAATGGGGTATATCTGCGGATGTGGGTGACGTGCGGGTGTGAGTCTTGCATTTATACATACCAGATATGCTTGTGTGTGTGCTCCATCCGTGCTTGGGGAGCTGCGGGTTACCTGTGTGTTGTTCCGGGAATGTTTGTTTTGTTGATGTCGTCTGCTGTCGGTATCGCCTGCATGTGTGCTTCCTGCACGTATTCCTCCTTCACATCGGTTATATATCTGCGGATGTTCGTCCGTGCCTACCATCCATTGGCATTTTGTCGCTGATAGTTACGGTGATTGTGGTCCTATACTTGGGGCGGACTGTATGCTACCAGTAGCCTCCTATTCGTGTGCCGCTTGCTTACGTCACGGTCGTGGAACACACCGCGGTATTTACCGGACCGTGACTGTTCACGATCGGTGCCGGGATGGCACATTCGTATTTTCGCCGTACATGCCTGATGCTGTGTAACGCGTTGCCGACGGACCGTGTGGAGTATGCGTTATGGCCGCCATACCTATGGTCGTGGTTTGTACATTGCTTCTTTGCATCTCGTGTTTCCTATGGCCCTGTGGTACACTTTGGGACATTTGCTTTGCATCATTTTACGCCATGCGTGCATAGCCACTGAGGAGATGTCAGTACTACTTTGTGGGTACTGCTGTACATACGCCTATGGTTCCTGTACTGTATGCCTCGCCTGTTATTACACTCCGGCTGTGACATGTCACCTTCATACACAGTTTACACTGGCACACACATTACACACACACAGCGGAACACACGACAACCTCACCTCACACATACACATATTGCCGCCATGGCTGTCAACCTTCTATTTCCGGAGTGGGGAACACACACAGTAGTAATGTGAAACACATGGGCATAATGTGGAACACATAGTAATGGCATAGTGACAACTTCAGCTAAGTAGGTCATAGGTTGATTATGATATGCTGATTTACTTACAGTGAAGAACCTTTACTAACTTACTATGAGTACATTCTATTTACCAGGATGTCATTTATATACATTCCTAACAATGGTTGTTTGAGAGACATTTTCAATGTGGAACTTGGAGGAACTGCGAGGAACATGCACTGTTTTACACCCCAGATGAGGTACGTTCCTCATAATGTCATACACTTCAGTGGTATGCTTTCCGCTTTCGCACCGATGGTTGAACACAATACCTACGTTGGCCGCATCGCCGGTGGCGGCGTGTATCTCCGCACTCATGTCCTATGGATATGACACGCACATATGTAGGGTTGCCACCTTTTCAAATGGCCAAAGTGGGACATTTGTAGTAGGTACGTCAGATTTTGCATGCCAACACATACCCACGGCCAGTACAAAGGACAGCGATTCACTTTTTTGACGGAATACAAAGCTGTAGCATTACAGTTGCTTATTCTGTTTATTATCATATTTAGATGTTTCTTCTACAAAATAACTGTTTTCTGCAACTAATACAGTAATTATGGGAAATGGTTTTGTCCTACAATCTCAGGACATTTGCCATTTTGTCAATGTTTTTGCAGGACACAACTGCCCAAAGGTGGACTGTCCCTCACAACGTGGGACAGGTGGTGACCCTACACATATCCCGTTACTGTACCGTGGACCGGTGACCATCCTGACACGCGGATATGTATTGCTGCAGGTTAACATTTCCATGGCTGGCGTTACCTGCCCTGCCCACCCTCCAGGATGATCGGGTTGTCGGTCACTATGTTTAATATGTGGTGATTTCGCGTCTTACTTATCTGTGAACTTGCATCCCTGGGTTCCATATTACCCTGTTGTCCTTTCTATCTGTGTATGCGTACATATATTTCTACATGTGTACTGATATGTATTTCCGTATCTGTGTATGCACATGCGTACATGTGTGGTCGACTTGCGGCGATAGTGGCAGCATATGGCTACGCCGTGTGCTGTTGAACCGGCGTTGAGGTGTTGGCGTTCCATGCTCTGCTGGCTATTGGGTGTGCAGTGTTTGGCGGTGCCTTTGTTGGAGTCACACATACGTCCGCACACGGTACACATTACACATTACGGGCGGACATGTTTGTGTGGCGTCCATTTTACTGTGTGTGCAGGTCAGGAGGTGTCAGTCCATGGGGCCTACACTGTCAAAGTATGTGCTATCGTTCCCTCTTTGCCAGGGCGTAGGCATATTGGGTGCGCCTCTGTCTACCTACTGGGGCTGGCTCAGTGTGTCCGTGGCGCCCACGCCCTGTGCCTGTGCTTGCCCTGGCAGTTGTGGCGGGCTTGGTGGCCCTCCGGCATTATGTCCCTGCAGCAGCTGTTTCCGCAGAATCATATTGTGTAGCATACAACATACTATGAATATGTGGGCACTTGTGCCTGGAGAGTACTGCAAGGCTCCACCGGATGTATCCAAGCACCGGAACCGTGATTTCAAGATCCGAACACGCTCTATGATTATTCTCGTTTGTGCGTGTGCCTCATTATGGCGTTCTTGCATGTGTGTGTGTGCATTTCTGATGGGTGTCATCAACCACGGCTCCAGTGCGTAGCCAGCATCCCCACAAGGTGACCTTGTGTGATGTCCCCACTGGCGAATACCTGATACAGCTGTGAGGCATGCCAGATATGGGAGTCGTGGTAGCTTCCAGGGCTGCCAGCACACACATCCATGATAATGCCCTGCGCATTGCACACGACCTGGCAATTGATGGAGGGGTATCCCTTGCGGTTTATGTAGCGTCTACCCTGCTCCCCAGGTGGTGACTTGATTTCTATGTGCGTACAGTCTATCGCACCCAGGACCTCCTGGTATTGTGCCACACGGTGGAAGCGGCGCATATTGCTAGCCAACTCCTCCTGAGATGTGGGGAACTTTATGTGCTCATGGGCATGTGGTAACATGGCATCCAGGAACTGGTGTAGTACCCTGGATGCTGATGCCTGTGAGATGCCCATTATGTCGCCGGTGGGCCTTTGAAAGGTACCTGTAGCCAGTATTCGCAAGCTCACACATACCTTTGTATCCACTGGGATGGGCTCCCCTCTGTTGTCTCTTGTTCTCAGGCGCGGCCGGCACAGCTCCACTATTTGCTGTACCGTGTCCCTGTCCACCCTGTAGCGCTCTACTATCTCCAGGTCTCGCAGCCCCTGGTAGGTCACCCTTGGTCTGAACACTCTCCTTCTCCTGTGAGGCCTACGGTAGTTGTCGGCACCACCCTCCGCAACTCCGTCTGTCTCTGCCACATACCTATGCATCACGGCCACGGCGGCACCCAGCATATACATGTTAAAAGTTCCCCATCTGTTTACACCCTACGGTGCGGCGTTTGGGAAATCGCGCTGTGTGTTGTGCGCATTCACATTTATTACTGTTGTGCTGTATACCCGGTGATGTCATTGGGTGTGTCTGTGCGCCCTATCCATGGATTATTTCCGTGGTTTTACGCTTGCAGCTGCAACGGTACTGCCTGTAGTGTTACATTACAGTTGCCTGCATTGCCTTCGCCTGGCATCTTACATTACTGCATCCTGCAGGCACATGGCATATGATGCATTTTATCTGCGGCCGCAGTTATGCTACCTCTGTACTTGGCTGTGCTATTTCGGTTCTTTGCTCTTTGCATTTCTACTACATCCCCTATTATCTTTGCTCTCATATGCCTCCCTTTCCCGTTCTGCAGGAGTCTGCATGCAGACTTATCAGCTGCCGGCGTTTGCCCTTCCTGCATTGATTGGTGTTAATTGCTCGTTACGGATACATTTACACTGCTTCCGCATTTCCTCGTATTCTCCGCATTACCTTCCTATATCCCTGGTTGTTGCCGGTGAGGCCGTCACATGACTGGTTTCGGGAACGTAGTCATCCTCGTGCACATGCATTTGTACGCGCATTCTGTACTGTCAGCGCATCTATTTCCTAACACGCCAGTCATGATGCTGTGATGTGCATTGTACAGCCCAGATTTGCTGTCCTCCAATATCCTTCCTCCTACAGTGGCACACCCTGTGTGGTTGACATGTATCTCGTGTAGGCCACTCCTCGGTGTAGTACCGCTCGCCGTTTGCTCCATCCTTACGCTGGCGCCGTTTTGCGATTCACTATTATCTGCCTCATTTGCATGGAATTGACTACTAATACCTGGTTACGGCGCGGACACCGCCTCCACTCCTTGACAACCATTGCGCTGGGGTTGCAGCTTTACATACATACCATGGTGTGTGGTGGCTGTGCAGCTGATTTGTGTTCTAATGCTCTTTCGGACATTATCATATTATTTCATTGCTTTACAACTTCTGTGCACACATCCCGGGGTCTGCTGTTCTTTCTACGACGTGCCATTTATGTCATTTTTTACATTTTGTGCATATTTTCTTTGGACATTCTCGGTGCCTTTCCACATTGGCATATTGCACCTATATGATACCTGACTTTGACAGCCTTCCGTTACTCCTCCGGTATGTTTGGGTAAATGTAAACCGTTTTTTTTGGTTTACATTGCCGTGCCCTTACGCTACGCCTGCGCCACTTCGTGGATCGCTATTTGCCCTCATTTGCATGGTGCAATACCGCACACAGTGTGTTTTGCATACCTACGCCGGGGGCAGGGACGGTCCGGCGCACGCCGGTAGTGCACGTGGAATTCATTCATACCTGAATCGCTAAGCAGCCATATTTGGCGTTATAACGCCGACGCTATGCTGGCGCCTGGCGCAAGGTTCATGAATCCCGGGGTATATATAAACATGTTAAATATAAAGACTACTTTTTTTGTTATTTCCTATAGCATATACACAAGAGACTTTTGTTACCTCAGATATTAACAACATTTCTCAACTGAAAAACAATTAACTCAAATACTGGTTCCAGCTAACTTATGATTACAAGACTAGTTCAATGGATCATATTATCCAGGAATATACACTTATTAATTCCTCATGGTTAGATACACAAACACTTATACTATATCTTGATAATAAGCTGAAACTAGCCTCACCAACTAGCAAACATGACACCAAGATATTATTACAATTTCTTCAATCAACATTATTACACCAGCATATATATTCAGGTAGTCTCTCTTTTATTTATAGACTTTTAAGAGAAGAAACATTTTCTTGCACACATAACTACTGGAGTTATTATAGTTTAATTACTCATAATTCCCCAAGTGAGCAAGATAAGGTTAATATGCTACAATCGACTGGGAAAACATAATTTTCTCTGAAATGGAAGATTTAAACATGGAGATTCATGACTAGATCCTTTTATACACCACAAATAATGGACAAAATTAATAACAAACAGAACATATGTAATAGATGCAACTCTAATGTAGATATTAACTGGGCACATATGTTTTTTGACTGTCCAACCTTAAATATCTTTTGGAATAAAGTAAATGATTTTTTACAAGCACTTTTTTCAGACAACTTCATATTGAATAAATCATTAATCATATTTAATACACCTGTTCCACAATGTGTTAGGAAAACCAAATACTCATTTCTATGGACTATATTGGCAGTGGCTAGAAATATCATAACAAAAATTGGATTTCAAAACATCCTCCTACATTCTCTGAATTTACTAATTTATTAAAAGAAGTTAGTTATTTACATATAAGAACCAAAACCTCTAGAACATCTAGAAAGACATATGAACATCATTTATGGGTTAACTTACAAAATATGTTGGAAAAAAATGATCATTTTGCATAAAGGTAATAGACTTTCCTTGTCATTCATGAGAACAAGTTACAAAAGGAAGGTTATAGTGTATGTTAATGTATAAATACCGGGTATCTATATACATACTTTAGTTTGTTTGCTTTGTTATTCGTATATTCATATTTAAATGCTATAAATACATGTTATCAATTTGTAAATCTATAATGTAAATTATCTTATATATGTCTATGTGATTGTTTTCATTATAATCAAAATCAATAAAACTGTTTAAAAAAAATAAAGCCAAGGAAGCCAAACTACTAATCTCAGTAATACTTCTTGACCTATCCAAGACCTTCAGTACCATTTCCCACCCATTACTACTACAAAAACTCTCTGCCCTTGGTCTCTCCCATATAAGTCAACAATGGTTCAATAGCTACTTAACAATCAAACAAAAATATGTAAAATGGCAGAGAGCCCTCTCCATCTATCTACATAATCACACTGGAGCTCCTCATAAGGGCAAAGAAAGAGCACTACCTTAGTTTGTTGACTTACTATTCTGGCTTAACTTCTGGCATGACTTATAAGTCACACTGACTTCAAGTAACACATTTAATATGTACTCATGTATGATTATGCTTTTAGGGCCCTTTGATTATTCTCTTTGTCTTCTGCTTCACTTATTAACCCTTCATCTTTCTCTACAGTTTGTCTTGTTTGAAAAGAAGTTTTAGTAAAGCTTGTTGAGGAAAATGGAGAAGGAGATTAAATATTATATATGGACAGCAGGGAGCAAAATGTCATTTGGCAGCTCTCTGTCTGAAACATAAAACCAAGGAAAAGACATTTATGATGTAACTGGGACTAAGAAAATCCTTCCATTATTGCAGTAAAAATGCCTTGAATACTTTGCTAATGCTTTCTTGAAAAATGCAATTTAAGGAAAATTAGTTTTGGATTAGACAGCATTTCCAGCATTTTAAGATATCTGTCTGAAAGGGTTGCAGAGGCTATGCCACTTGCCAAATTCTAACTGCTTACATAAAGATGACATTTTCTTCATCTGCTGCAGTCTGTCAGGCTGAGTAACAGAGGACAGGCCAGTCCTCAAATGTTACCTGATTTCACTTTTCTGTATAGTTAGCATTTTATTTGGTTAGTTTTATATTGAGCTTCTAGGAACAACATACATAACACAGTGAGAAAAGGAATTTATTCATGTTTATTATTTTCAGTTTATTTCTGTATATCTTCAGAGTCTTCCCATTTTTTTATATTTTAGAATATCCGTGCCTTGAGGAATGTAATAGATTAATTGTTTAAAGTGGACCCATAATTTATAGTACATGACATTTTCATGACCTACATTTTCTGTGGGATGCTTAAAGTGAGAATATACTATTTTTAGCTTAACTCTTAATTTGTTGAATAATTACTGACAGTTTGCTGAAAATGAAGAGAATATTGGCACCCACATACTTGGAGTTGTTTTATCTTAATTAAATAAGATAGCAATTGCTGATTTGTTAGGAAATAAAATAATTGCTGGCAATGTGTGACATCTTGCCTACATTTATTCTGTATTCTGAAAGAGCACCATATTTTAATAAGAAATGCATATGGTGTGGAACAAATTGAAAGGATTTATTAACTAAGCTAAAAGAACCATCTGCAAATAATGAAATTGTATTTAAGCTACCTGATATAATGCCATCAATAAATGAAAGCCTAAATACTTTTACAAGGGTGGGACATTCTATATAAAGACCAAGGAGGCATGTAGGAAGAAGGAAGGCTTTTCATAGGTTTATAGGTTCTTACTACACTTATGGCCAATGAAACCATTAAAAACTCACTTACATCACCCAGTGCTAGTGGGAGCCATACAATGTTCCCCGATTAAATAGATTATCCCTATATGTTCCAGGTGAAAATTTGCTGTCACTCTTTCATTCATCCCGACTAATTTTTAAGAGTGCTAGGGAGCTACGCTGCTTTATATGTAGGTACAGCGTAGCTCAGAAAAGGGTGAGTTAGGTACCTCTCATGCCACCCTGTGTTGTTAATATGGCAGTACTGCACTGGCACTCAAGAGTGGGTGTTTGCTTTACCACTGGTTTTGTTTTAAGTGAAGGAGATCAAAAAATGCTGAGTTATTCATAGCAAGGAAGGCTAAGCAAAGATCATTTCTCAAGATCCTGTATGACTCTGAGTAGAGGGATGGGGGTTTCAGTCTATCAGAGTAGCTAAGAGTACAGAGACTTCAGATCTTTTTGGTGAGGAAATGTTGTATGTCAAGTTTGTTTAGGTGCTTAGCAAGATGTATATAAAACGGGGCATTATATTCAATGGTGGGCCTAATAAGAGAGGAATAAAATGTGACTGTAACTTCTTTAGGCCTTAAAGAGATAACACAATGAATAAGTTGTGCAAGGTAGAAAGTTTTTCTAACTTTCATGGTGACATGGCTGTCAAAGGAGAGTCAGGTGTCATCATGGGTATCCAAGTCCCTGTTGACTGTTGCAGATTTAACTGGAACATTATCTGTCTGGTAAGTGGTGGTAATACTTGATTTACTAAAGGAACTTATGCTACATTAATTGGCATTGAGTGGAAGTTTGTCATTAATTACATCAAGCATTTGTTTGGTCTAGTCCTTGCTGGAGAATTTAAGTATCAGAATGGGATTTCATAACCACATGCAACTTGCAATAATCAGGAAACTTGGTGAGCCATAGTCCTTTGGTGTCAGGTTTCATGCCAGAAAAGTATAGGTCATCACTGGTGACCTTAATGTTATTGGCTCTGTCAGCCAACTATCTGTACAATCAACTATATATATATATATATATATATATATATATATATATATATATATATATATAACTTTGTCAATATTCCCAGCATGGGACATAGTGTAAAAGGCCAAGGTCCATGTAGGCAGCAAGGACTGTAAGCTGCTTATTCATGGCCTCAGTAATCTTTTCAAAGAACTCAACCAGAGTGTGCAAGCTTTTAAAAAAACAAATTAGCATGTATCCAGGGATGTAAGGTGACCCATAGCAATGCTTATAGATTTGCAAATAATGTTAGTAAGACTAGTAAGCCTTTAATTCCTAGGGTCAGTAAAGGGGACACATTTATGCAAGGACACCACAACAGTGGTTCTGCACATATTGGGTATGTAATGCAGTAAACATTTTTTGTTTAATCAGCTGATTAGATCATGTGACTATTTTTGTTTCTTATTTAAGTGTGATAATTTATTTTGTTGACATTCCATAGGTTCATAGGTAGGTACTAGGCTATTGGCCCTAGGGCCTATATAAGCCTAGACCAAAGGTACCCCGGCTTTCACCACCCAAGAAAATTATTTTCCTGTGCCACTGTCGAGCAGAGCCACAGAAGTGATCCCCGGGGTGAATTTCCTATCTCCCATCCAATCATCAAGATTTTTCTTGAAGAATGCTAATGAAGAGCTTTGTTTGATATAGATAGGTAGTTTGTTCCAGAGTATGGGATGATGTTCCTCTATAAGGGGAGCAAAAGCAGTAAACTTTCTGAATAAACTTTTGGCTCCTTCATGGACTGTTTTATTACTTTCTAAATAGTATAACTAGCTTGGAGCTAGATGTTTTGGTTGCTAACTTGTAAAAATATGAATGTTAAGCATTATGGATGCTGACTGGCCAGTTGAAATTGCATAGTATTAACGAAATTAATATGGTGACTGTCATACTGCAAGGCTCTGGAGCCTATGTCTTGTGCTCTGTGAGGTTCTTATGACAGTGTATGTTTCTTTGCAAATTTGAAGTGATTTGCCAATGTTCATACCTGCTTCACATCATTTATTGTGTTAAATGCCATGATGCATTTACCCCTATCATGGCTTATATTTTTGGACCATATTTTAATAAAAAGCTTTGTAAGCTTTTTATTAAAACCATGGCCCCAATAAATTTAGGCCATCCCTTGGTGATATCACCTTGGGGATAACATGAGATGCATCTACAGAGTTTAATGGACTTGTCTTTGTGTATACATGATGCTATGGCTATTAAAGTCTACAGACACACCTCATGTTTCCCTTCTCTCATACCACTGGGGTTAAAATTCACTGTTCAGACTATAAAGGGGAGAAACATTTTTTCAGCAGTTATGTAACACATGCTTGTGGTACATAGGTCATTTTTTTAACTTGGCAAATAATTTTAATAATGTCAAAAGAATTGCAGCAACCTGCTCTGTTATCAGATCCATCCATCCATCCTCAACCCCTTTTCCCATTTTGCACATGGTGTCAGGGCATCACTTTCAACAGTGACAATCATTTACACTGCCAGGTAGCTAGCCCTGCCATGGTAGTTAATCCATATCACTCACTTGTAACTATGGCCAATTTAGAGTGTCCAAGCCACCTGCTGCATGTCTGGAATGTGGGAGGAAACTGGAGCACCTGGAGGAAACCCATTAAACTGCAGGGAGGACATGCAGACTCTGCACAGAAGGCACCCCAGCTGAGAATCAAACAGGAGAACCTCTTGCTATGAGTCAACAATGCTAACTGCTGCACCACTGCAGCTGCCCCCTTTTATCAGATATATATGTATATTCTTATTTGGATTTCTACGAGATATAAACTGTTGTGTAATGCTGCTATTCTGTTTGCTTAGATGTTTTCTCCCTGCATATTATTATAAAGGTATATCTCCCAGCAGGAACTTTAATGTTATCAAATACTAATAAATAAATGTGCAAACAAACAAACAAATAAATAAGTAAAGGACACTTTTTTGGCTTTGTGTATGTTTGAAATCTAAGTTTCTTAATACAAAATTGGCAATAATATAACATGTACTACGTTACTGATGAATGCAGTAAAGATAGAAATTGTTTTGAAAATATGTTACTTCAGACTGCAATACATCAGTGGATGTGGTAGTGCAGTGGTTAGCATTGCTGCCTCACAGCAAGAGGTTCTCTGGTTCGATTCTTGGATGGGGTGCCTTCTATGCAGAGTCTGCATGTCCTCCCTGTGGTGGTGTGGATTTGCTCTGGGTGTTCTGGTTTCCTACCAAAGACATGCTGCAGGTGGATTGGACAGTTTAAACTGGCCCTAGGTGTGAGTTTGTACCTTCTGTGGAAGGTTGAGTACTGGGGCTGGAAACTTGACACAGTACCACTCCACTGTCAATTGTTCTGTGGACTGTTGTTCTGCTGTGGTGACCCCTAATGGGAAAAGGAGGAGAAGACTACAATACATCAGATCCCCATGATCAGTAAAGTCAGTTAACTATAGTCTATTGATATCAACATTTATGCCAGAAAAGTGTGGATGTATACCAAAGTGGAGGGGACCTAATAGCTTCCCAAATGTCTTGTTTTGAAATTGAGACTGAATTGGGGAAGGTTGGGAGGAGCAACACTTACTTAACCTTTGGTTGGTTGTCTTTATAATTTTGGGGAAACATAGAGAATTTAGTAGTTTTCAAATCAGAGTACATTTTTATGATAATGTTAACCATGTTTAATGAAAGTTGGGTCCAGTTTTTGAGTAATGTGCTGCACACCATTCTGCTTTAGGAAAACAGGGATTAGTGGGTGAGAGGGTGTACACTAGACTATGAGTGATTCATCTCTCAAGTGCTGTACTAGCACCAGTGTTACTAAGGGCATCAGGGGTGTGGTGGGGGATACTTTAGACCATCAGAGATTATTCTGTAAAGTGCTATAACAGCACTGATGTTTCTACAGGGTAGGTGGGGTGGATACAGTAGACCACCAGGCCTAATACATATGTCTTAATGACACTAAAGTATAACTGGGTGGGTTGAAACAAGTAGGAATAGGTAGGGTAGGGACAGGTACAGGGACTGTGGTGTGTGTGTGTGTGTGTGTGTGTGTGTGTGTGTGTGTGTGTGTGTGTGTGTGTGTATTCATGTTTGTGAATTTGCTTGTGTGACAGAGTGATGGGGTGGATGCCACTGCTTAAACGAGTAGCAGGTTACTATCAAAATATGCAAATCAGCCATGATCTGCACATTACCGTAGTAACTAAGAATCAATAAGTGTGTAGATTAGCCAATAATAAGGTCTTACCTTGTCACAGATATCATCTTTCTGAATCACAAATGGACATGTCACTGTAAAAAAAAAGCCTTTCAATGACAAGCAGTATTTCTCATGCTAGTAACTTTAGTGAATCCTCTGATGTCCAAGTCCAACTACCTCAGCATTTACAAGCACATATCCATTGCGAGCAGTGAATGTGGCTTTCCTCATGGGCTTGCTTGTACAAACTCTGGCTAATCTTTTGTTTCATGTGATTGTATAGAAATGGTTGGTTATTTGGAAGTTGCAAGGAGTTAAAAGTGAAAATAAAAGCATTTTTGCAGGAGTGCAAGCCACCCTGCTCCCTTAATATGTAGGGCTTTGGATCTAGTCCACATTTCAACAGCTAACTCATCAACCTGTCAAACATTGAGTTCCAGCTATTGAAATTTCTGACTTATGTTAAACTGCTTGAATGTCAGTTTGTCAAGAAACCACCTCTTTGGCTGCTGTATTTTCAAGTCAAAATGGAGTCAATGACAGAAAATAAGTATTTTTCAGGGGAGCTGTTTATCAGCCATCCTCTGCTATTAATGTATATATACCATCTCTGAGATCACACTCTCAGGCTGTTCTCAATATAGAGTGCTATGGCACTCCATTTGTTTTAACATTCTTCACATTATACTTGCAAACACTTGCTCATCAGGACATTTGAGACAAGGAACATGACCATATGCCTGTCAGTGAGCTGCCCATAAAAATAATGGAAGATACCCAGGATCTCTTCCAAAATTTTGACTTGCAACTTATCAAACTGAAGCTCAAGTTCCACCTGTCAAAACATCTGATATTTGAAGAATTAGTTGAAAGTCAGTTTATCAAGAGTCCAACACCACAATCTCTGGACTTTCACATCATAGGATCATAAGTGGTTACTAGGCTATTGGCCCAAGAGCCATTGTAAGCCTAGCCAAATTTACCAAAATATTGCTGATGTGTCAGTACTCCAATGAATTTTAAGGTTATGATATAGGATTGTAAACATCACACATTCACAGGCTGCTCCTGCCTATTACATATACAGGTGCCATAATAGGGGTAAATTTACAATTTGCCATTGACTGGTCCAAATTACATTTGAATAGGGTTAGGGCTGAGCTTTACCTCACATGGATGGGACAGGGGTAATGTTTGAGAGAGATACCTGCCCCTCCAAAATGAATTGTTTATGTCACAGATGAGGTTTATGTCCTTAGGTTGGATATTTTTGATGTTGTTTTGTTTTACAGATGTGCAACAGATCCACCAGTGTGGAATCAGAGGAAGCCATGTAGTCTAGGCATAGATTGCCCTGCAGCAGTCTATAGGAGACTGAATACAGGGCTAGGGCTTTGAGATGGTTACATAGAACTTGTTGTATACTCCCAGTATTCATTTTGTGAGGAACTCCTGTGGTCTCTTAGGCTGTTGCAGGTGCCTGATCTGGGACATTCTGAAGGGTACACTGTACTCAATGTTTGGTCTGATGAGAGTCAAGTACAGAGGAACAATGACCTCCTTGGACCTGGATGCCATGTCCATACATATACGTTGTGCAATGTAGAATGATTTTCTCACTACAGTTGACAAATGTTGGTCGAATGTCAGGTTACTGTCAACATGATTTCCCTGATTCCTGATCTCTGGATCTTATTTCAGGAGTGAATTATCAATGTGGTAATACTCCCTTAAAAGTGTGTATTTTCAATGTGGTAATTTGCAGGAGTGGCTGTCTTTCCAAAGGGTGCTTCTCTGATTGTTTCACACAGGGCCTTCTTTAAGGGTATCTGTGAGTTTGGGGGATTTGATGACCATGCCTAATTTGCTGATGTCTGCAAACTTGGTCATCCAGATGCCCTTGATATTTGCCTTGAATTCAGAGAAGTAGATGCCAAAAAGAAGAGTACCTATCACCTTCCCTGTGGGACTTCACTGGTGACTGGCCTTTTTGTGGTGATGGATACCCCTAGCCTAACTTCTTATGTCTTATCAGAGAGCCAGCTGGCTATCCATTGGGTGACCTATGGGTTCATGCCTAAATTTGTAAGTTTATCTACATTGTCCAAGTGAGTTATTGTAGCAAATGCCTTGGCCAGGTCAAGGTAGACAGTATGCACTGTTTTGCAACATCCATAGCTTTAGTGACCTTCTTGAAGATGTCTACCAGGTTACGTTGGCATGACCTGACTTTGACAAAACTGAAATGAGTGAGGTCCACTATCTAGGTTTCCTGTGTCACTGTTTATCAAACCCATGATAAGTTTTTCCATTGCTTTTCTTATAAGACTAGTCAGACTTATGGGGCTGTAGTTCCCTGTGTCTGTGGAAGGTCCACCTCCTTGAGGAGAGAAAGAACCATTGTAGTCCTCTATGTGTTAGGCACAAAGCCCATTTGGAGGCTATGATTAAATAGAGATTTTAGCAGGCCTGATAGGTCATGTTTCATTATGTTCAAAAGGCATCCTGGGATATTATCAGTGCCCATTGAATCAGTGTTCTTGGCCTTGGACAGCTCAGTAGGATTTGCTCCCTAGTGATAATTGGTGAATAAATGGAAGGCATTTCTTAGGCAGTGGCTGGGGGGATAGGGAGATAACATTGTAGCAAAATGTATCCTCCTGCAGATTTGCTATATCTTCTGTCCTTATAGGTGGTTCCATTCACTATTAGTTCGGCACATTGTTGTATATGCCTTTAAGGTTGCAGACATAACTGAAGAAAGCCACATTATTGTCCTTAGCTTGGGATGCTATTTTTTATCTCAAATTTGGTTTTGATTGACTTGATTTGTACCTTGACTTGCTTATTCAGATTGATAAAGGAGGTTTTACCTGCTGGGCAATGGCCTTCCTGTTTTGGTTATGATTTTCTTTCTTTTGTTATACAACCTATTTATTCCAGGATTCCACAAAGGTGCCTTATTTTTTGGAGATTGTCCTGTGTTTATTTTGGATAGGTGCAGCTGTCTATATTTACATGATTGTACTGAGTTTCTGGAAATTTTGCTAGACTGTTGCATAGTAGAAGGTAGTTAAACTAGGAGTAGTTTTTAAATGTTCTGAGGTTAGCTGGGGGCCTAAGCTTAATATTTATTTCAAAGGAGAAAGCTTTGTGGTCTAACCTGACCAAAGAGGAACCAAAAACAACAAAAAATGGCAAGGTCTTGAGAAGAAAAGCGCGGTGCAGATCTGACTCAAAACCAACTTTATTATTACACTTAAGAAGACTTAAAAGACCAATGATGACTTTACACTACAGGTGAGTACATCATTCCCCCATGTTTTTGAGGATCAGGGCAAAGATATTTGTACTGCTGGTGGGAGTGCAAATTAGCTACTCAGGGATATTTTTATTTACAAAGTCCAAGAATCTCTGGGCCTGCATATTTGAGGTCATGTATGATTCTTAGTTAATGTTGGGGTAGTTAAAGTCACCCATGAATATTATGTTGGGTTGAATGGGGAGTATCTCTAGTAAGTTCAGGTATGTGGTATCAATTGTGGGGTCAATGAAGGGAACCTATAACTTGCAAGGATGTGGTATAGAACTTTACTTATAAAAAACAAAAACTAAAATGAAAGCACTGGATACACGCAGATTCTTTTATTAAAAATCACAAATTAAAACCTCTCCTCAGAGATAAAACTTTCACCATAAGGCTTCCTCAGGCGAATACATCTTAGCAGTAGCAGTCAACAATTAAATAATCTTTAAAATCACATGACATGATTTCAAACATTTTGATGTTGTTGTTTGCCTTTCGGCTTTTCCCGGTAAGGGGTCACCACAGCAGAACTCCGGTCCGCTAATGATTGGCAGTAGATTTTTTATGAAACGCCAAGGTGCCAGCTCAATGCACAACCTTCAACGAAGGCACGCCCATTTATGCACGCATGTCTTTCGAACGCTACCCAACCGCGGGGAGGACATGCAGACTTCACACAGAAGGCACTCCCAAGCCCAGCCGAGAATCGAACGGGAGAACTTCTTGCTGTGAGGTAACAACGCTACTGCAGTACCACTGCGGCTTGACCAAATATTTTGATGTAATTCCCTTAAATAGGGTTTTAAAGTGAAACAGTCATTTAGACTTGGTGGTAAATGGGACTTCATCCACAAAATCCATTTAATTTCCTCTGTTCCTGTTAACATTTTTACATCTCCCCCTCTAAGTGGTTTATAAATAGCCTTCAATATCATAAATTTAAACACACGTTGTTGACCTCTTTCTGAGATATGTTTACTTAGTGCATTTGTCAATAACTTGCATTTTATATCACTAAGATGACCAGCTATATGCTCTTTAAACCTTCTGTTGGTCATAGCCACATAGTAGCTTTCACATGGTTCACATTTAGCCATATAAATTAAGTTACTGGTGTTACAATTTCCATAAGCCTGTAATATAAACTCCTTTTTAGTAACAGGATGTGTTATTGATCGCTTTGTGTATAAATGCTTGCAATAAACGCAATTATTACATTTAAAGGTAACTTGCTTACATCCATTTCTAAGGAAAAAACTTCTTGGCTGCTCTTTGTAGCACAATGTCTCTTTTAATGTACAATTGTATTTGTAACCAAAGGCTGGACCTTCTGCTACTAAATCTTGCAGCCCTTGAACATCTCCGAAAATTTCCCAATGCTTCATAATAATATTTTTTATTTCTGTTGTATTCCTGTTATAAGTGAGCATACATCTTGTTTTATTTGATCTAATTCGTGCCTTGTCCTTCCCCTGATGACCTCTGCTAAAGTATGGAACTATATCTTACTCTGACTGTTGGTGTTTAACCTCTCGTACTGCTTTATCCACCGCTCTCTCTGAGTAACCTCTCATGAGAAAATCCAGACCCATATTTGTTAATTGACTATCTGATTTATCTTGCTGTGTGTTCAACCCTACAACCCTTTGCATCTGATTCAAAACTATGTTCTCAAACATAAAAGGAGGGTGCATACTATTGCGATATAAATAATTATTACGTTTCACCTCTTTTCTGTGCATTTCAGTGTGTATTTCTCCTTTATTTCTTATCAGCATAACATCCAAAAATGCTATCTGTTCAGAGGAGCATTCATATTTAAATTTTAAGAATTGAATACTCTCATTACATACGCCAAAAATCCATTAAACTCTTCTGAACTACCTTCCCAAATTAAAAAAAGGTCATCTACAAAACGCTTGTAAAATGTAATTGTGTTGTAATGTGCTCTCTATATCCATTTACTGTGGAGAGAGCATACTTTTCCTCCCATATATACATAACTATGTTCGCATAGGTATTAGCTACACTTGTTCCCATCACTACACCCTTTTGTTGATAGTACAGTTTTGTATCAAATTAAAAAAACATTATTGGTTAAAACTAATCTTAACATTTCACATAACGTGTTAATTTTCTGTATCTCATAGCCTGAAAATCTTACTAAAAATGTCTTGGTGCTAGCTATCCCTTCATCATGTAACATAGAAGTGAAAAGTGAGTCAACATCCATAGTGACAAAGTGCGACTTATCATTTAGATGGCCCACTGACCAATTGTAAAATTGCTCCAAGAAGCTAACTGTATCTTTCAAAATGGTAGGCATGTTATCCAAAACTATCCATAATTGCTGTTGTAAATATTTGGACTTCGGTTCTGTCACCCACCCTCTGGAAGACACTATAGGCCTCATTGAGGGGTCACTCACAGTCTTATGCAGTTTTGGTATGCTGTAAATAAATGTCAATTTTGAATTTTCAACAAACAGATAGTTAAACAAATAATCTGTGATAAGGCTATTGTCATGCATTTTACATAACATGCTGTTGAATTTTAAACATAAGACGTTTACTTCATTCCTTGTGATGGATTTGTATTGATCTTCCTGCAACTTATGGTAAGATGGACATGAAGATGCTCAAGTGTGTTATACTGATTGACTAGACTTGAGATATGTTTGTGTTTGATGTAAATTGAAACTTCTCCATCTTTAGACCCTCCCTGTGTAGTAGCTTGTCTGAATATGTGGAAAGCATTATAGCCTTGCACTGCTGGAGTGCTCTCTGTGTCTTTAAGCCAAGTCTCAGTAACTGCACAAATGTCTATATGCTGCAGGATGAGGAGAGCTTGTAGAGTATAGAGTTGCCTGTTTAGACTCCTGGCATTGAGCAGTAACACCTTTAGATTACTCTGATTCAGCTTAACTATGTTTGTAAGTTGATCAAGTTGGCACTGCCTAAAAAAATCATGATGAGAGTGAGCAAGGTATTAACCAATATTCAAAAACCCAGGTGTAGACCATCTCAACAAAGTAGCATGGCCTGTCTACCATATTCTCCCAGGCAGACAGGTATTGTAAGTCTTTGGAGTGGCACCATGAAGCTGTATGTGTCTTGGTGTGTGTTGTCTTAGCAAGGAGTCACACAGAAGATAGAACAGGTCAATTAAGGCTAATTATCTCTGAACTGAAGGTGGAGTTGGGAACTAAACCTTCTATTTAAGGAGCAAAATAAAACATTTCAGAACTTTACGGGAAAAGCTCACCCAGACTCTGCTACAACTTGCTGTGAGGGAAAAGTTAGTTTGCATTTTGCATTACTTTATTGCCTTCTTCTAATTTGTATGTTGTAATTTGTTATCGTAACACTATGTTTTACTTGTATTCTGCTTTTAATTGCATATTAAAACTTGGAAAGAGACTCTTGTGAGTCACACAGAAATTTTATCCACCCTCCCGCAGCTTGGTGCACCGTCCCACCCTGGTGCACTGTCCCACCTTGGTGCTATTGCGTTCTTAAACTCAACAGTCTTTCTAGCTGCCTGCTCTTTATGTTAATTTGACCATATATCTACTTCCCTCTCTCCTTTCATTGGCTGTTATGAGTAAGCACAAAATTATCATTTTGTGAAATCACTCCCTTTTCTTCTTCTTCTTTCGGCTGCTCCCATTAGGGGTCGCCACAGCAGATCAACTGTTTCCATTTCCTCCTGTCCTCTGCATCTTGCTCTGTCACACCAACCACCTGCATGTCCTCTCTCACCACATCCATAAACCTTATCTTAGGCCTTCCTCTTTTCCTGCTACCTGGCAGCTTCATCCTTAGCATCTTTTTCCCAATATACTCTGCATCCCTCCTCAGCACATGTCCAAACCAACATAATCTTGCCTCTCTGGCTTTGTCTCCAAACCTTCCAACCTGGGCTGACCCTCTAATATACTTATTCCTAATCCTGTCCATCCTCAATACACCCAGTGCAAATCTTAACATCTTCAACTCTGCCACGTCAAGCTCTGACTCCTGCCTTTTTGTCAGTGCCACTGTCTACAACTCGTATAACATAGCTGGTTTCACTACCCTCTTGTAGACCTTCCCTTTCACTCTTACTGGTACTCGTCTGTCACAAATCACTCCTGACACTCTTCTCCACCCACTCCATCCTGCCTGTACTCTCTTCTTCACCTCTCTTCCACACTCACCATTACTCTGAACTGTTGATCCCAAGTACTTAAACACATTCACCTTTTCCACCTCTACTCCCTGCATCCTCACCATTCCTCTATCCTCCCTCTCATTCACACACATATATTCTGTCTTAGTCCTGCTGACCTTCATTCCTCTTGTCTCTAGAGCATATCCCCACCTCTCCAGGGTCTCCTCCACCTGTTCCCTACTCTCACTACAGATCACAATGTCATCTGCAAACATCATAGTCCACTCCCTTTTAACTATTTAAATTTATTGGCCATCCCACTGTATTCCATAGAACCAGAATACAAAGTGCCCACCCCTTTCAATCTATGTTTCTCTTTTAAAATTAGTGGCTCTCCATTTAGACAGCTAAAGCTTTAGTTACCAGCTCTTTCATATCTAACTGATTAATGCACACTGCAGTGCTTAGGATATTAACCATATTTTTCCATTTTATCTTTAAAATATGCAACATCCATCACAAGACCACAGATTATTGGAGAGCCCACATTCTGCGTCTCAGTAGTCATGTTAGGATTATTGCTTCTGTTTTCTCCTGGTGAGAGAAAGAGCACAGGGACATTATTTAATGGAGAATGCTGATCACCAGAAATCCTAATAACTGCTTCATAGGGTCAGCTTGGAATTTGTGCTTATATTCTGCTTCTGGTGAGACAAGTAGCAGAGTGCACTGATTCCTGACTGTTTCTGGTTGGGTAGTGAGTGTCGGTGCTTGATGTTCCTGATTGGTCTGGTTGCTATTCAAGGTTTCTACCAGGAAATGGCTACAACAAGCCTACAGACCCTTGTATCATCTGGGACAAGACTGTGGATCACCAAACAGGCTGTGGCCTACTTCTCATCTTGGGATTGGTGCTAATGTTTTGCTTCTGGTGAAAGAAGAAGCAAAAGAGCATGTATCCCAGCAGAGTGAAGCTGATGTGAGACCAGCACTAGTAGTAGCCAGGCAGTAGCCATTCATGCAACTCCCCCATTTTCATCATTCTTGACAAGCTTGTCTTTGTTTTCAGTAAGTGTTGATTGAGTTGTTTCTACCTTCGGAATATCTGTCTAAATACTTCATCCTTACGTTTTCAAGGTCTAGTTATTAGTTTCCTCTTAAGTATTTGGCAGTGCCCTGTATAGACACAGACACTATGAGTGAAGTTTTTCCTGTAAAAGCACAATTGAAATTTCACTAATACCTAGTTGCACACAGGACAACTAGTTTTCAGTGACAAGCACTGTCCCCGGGGTTGCAAACAGGATACTTCTAACATTGCTTTATATTCTCACTCCCAACTGTCTAATCAATAAAAAGGGTCTGTTGTTGTGGATATGAACTTTCCCACTGCCTCTGTTACCAGCTTGGTGGATATGTGCATCCTGAGACAAAGTAGAAATTGCCTCATGTTTACTGACAACCAGTTAATTCTCAAAGAAACTGAAATGGTATGTGAGAGATGTATTTACACAATGTCACTGGAGGCAAAGTTCCCACATAAAAGTACTCCTAATGTCAATAAAGTTGTCAGTAGTGCACATGCTACATCCATCACACACAGTTCAAAGCAGACATACAGACCTGCATATGCTGATGCACTTAAATGTAACCTTCCTAAACCCATAGCCCTCCAAGATGAAGTACACATAGCAAATACCCTCAGCAGCCCTGAATGGACTCTTTCAAAACACAACCCACATGAACACATACAGTCTCATCTCATGGAGCCTCTACTTCTAGGCCCATAAGGCAAGCCACCACACAATCCAACATTCTGGTCATTGGAGACTCCATCGTGAGACACACTGATGTTCACTAGGATGGGTAAGGATAAAGTCACGGTCAGTTGTTTATCGAGGGTAGGATCTGCCAGATTTTGCACACACTCAGGTCATTGCACCACAAATACCAGTATGAATCAGTCATAGTCCATGTGGATGTAAATGACCTGAGGCATACCTCCCTAGACTATATGAAATGAGACATCATTGAACTCTCGGAATATGTGTTCCAGGCTGATATGAACATAACACTGAGCAGCATTTTACCTTCTCCAAGGATGATGCCACAATACCAACAAACGATGAATTGCTTTCATAATTGGCTTAGTTTCTGGTTTCATTTTAAGGGGATGCAATATTTGTCAGCATGGAAGGAGATGATTAGCAGACCACAGTGCTTTGCCAAGGATGGTCTGCATCTCTCCCATCTAGGTTTTGAATATTATCTAAAACATTGTCTTCCCCTATAGTGCCTTTTTCAGGCAATGCCAAACAAAAAGTACTTATGACAATGCAAATCAAAACCAAGAAAATTTAAAGTTATTACTGCTCAGTGCTAGAAGTCTAAACAAAAAACTGTGTGAGGTCACTGAGATATGGTTTAAAGCCTCAGAGAGCACACCAACAGTTCAAGGTTAAAATGCCTTCCACACATTTAGATCCGTTACTACACAGACAGGGACTAAAGGTGGAGGTGTCTCAATTTATATCAAAAATAAATATATCCCAAGGCTGGTCAAACAGGTCAATGCACTTGAACTACACCATATTCAAATTACCATAGGCAAAATCCAGTACCACTTCCTTGCAAGCTACAGGTCCCTCTCTATATTCCTGGAAACCCATACCATGTATTTAAACTTATTGGAAACACTCACCATCCAACCCAATACCATATTCATGGGTGGCTTTAATTAACCCACTATTAACTGGGAATTCTATATGATACCAAATGTACAGGCACAGAGATTCCTGGATTTTGTAAACAAAAATTCCCTGGACCAGATTGTCAATAAACCAACCAGGGGTGCAACCATATTGGATCTGGTTGTCACTAATATGAGAGAGTGCTGCACACCCCCGAGTGTAATGTCCTCCCTAGTAAGGTTAGACCATGGAATGGTCTCCTTTGAAGTAAAAATAAAGCCTGGACCCACAGCTGCTGTAACCCTGGAATATTCAGGAAATAATCTAAGGCTAACTTACTGCTATTAAGTTAATTAACAAACTTAGAACCATGGCAACAAGGATCCACACAAACTTACGACTCCAGACCTGAAGAATCTCGACAAACAGATGGTCAGGCACCGAATCTTGATTAAAAAATGGACTTTAATGAAAAATAAATAATATCTTAAAAGAAACAGTGTAAGCGCTTTCATTCCAAATAGTTTGTCAGGAACTTAATCAGAACCAATTAACAAATTGGTTATCCCACTTAAATACCCTACCCATTTAGTCATATGACCAATACAATTAAATGTATAACCATTAAAAATGTTTGACAGCTATATGTAAAAATAATGACATAAATATAAATAAATACAAATGTACTTAAAATTTCGAATGTCTTAGCTTTAAAATCAAATGAATTGAACAGCTATCATTAAGTCCTGGGAATGCCATTGCATTTAAATGCAATTGCCACTGTAATTCACATTAGTTCAGATGCTCATTCACACCAAACCCTTTGTATCCCATTTAACCTTTTCAATCACCCTAAATTCAAAAACATGGGATTCATTTTCTTTAATGTGCCTAAATAAGGCATTCATAGACCTTCTTTTTCTTATAACATTCATATGGTCATAAATTGTATTACTTAACTTTCTAGACATTTTTCCTTCATAGAATGTCTGACACATTTTACAATTGGCTAAATATACCACATCAGTGGAGTCACAATTAAAATGACCTCTAATTGTATACGTTTGTCCCCTAATCATAAATTAAACAGACCTTGCAACAAAAGGGGTACTTTGGACAATGACCGCACTTGAACATACCATTAGAGGGTGATAAATTCAATCTTTCCCTATCACCCATTTCCAAACAGACTTTAAAGGCCTCCCATTTCTTAAAAACAACATGTGGTTTCACATCTACTTTTTTAATTAAATTATCCTCCAGATTTAACAAAATCTAATTTTTATTAATATAGTCCACAATTGCTCCACTATTTAAAGTATACTCCAATATACACAATCTATCATCTTTTAACTTCTTAACTGGGGATTGCTCCATCTTGAACTTGACCCAATCAATACTTAATAATGGACAAAAAAACATTTCTTCTTTTAACCACCTCCTTCTTTATTTCCATAACAAACCTATTGGGGTAACCTCTTCTCATAAACATATCAACCAACACATCACATTCACTGAAAAATACCTCAAACTCAGACACCATCCTGGCCATCCATGCAAGCTGACCTTTCACTACTGCCTTCTTTTGATGTAACGGGTGCCAGCTATTAAAATGTAAATACATATTAGAAAATATTGGTTTCCTGTATATGTTAGAAACATAACCCCCCTTAACAAAGTCTTTACTGATTTAAAAATCCAAAAAATTAATACAGTCGTCACTACTAGTATAAGTAAATTCCAGAAAGTCCATTTAATAATTAATATAATCAATAAATTCCACCAGACTATACCTCATATCAGTCCACAGGATAAATATATCATCCAAAAATCTAGTATATAACCCCCCAGGATTTGTCAAATCTACTACCAAAAACATAGCACATTTTCTAAAAGGACACAACTATATTGGCAAAGCTAGCGGCACCCACTGCTCCCATGGCAACTCCATTCACCCATTTAAAATATTGACCCTCAAAGAAAATTAAATTATTGTTTAAAACCATTTCCATAAGAGAGACCACCATGTTCACTTTTTCAACAGGCATTAAACCCTGTGAGAATAAAAACTCTTTGAACCACTCAAGACCCCTACCATGGGGTATAACAGTTTATAAATTTTTAACATCTACCATAACGAAGATGGCCTTCTCATTAAATGTCTGTTCATTCATTTGGCTTACAAATGCCAGGAATCCCTACAAATACATGGCAGTTTGTTAACAACCTCCTTTAACACACCATTAATAAATTTAGCTATAAAGTAGGTTTTTGACCTAGTACCATCCACTATTGGCTTAAATGGTAGATTGTACAATATTTTAGGGATTCCAAAAACAGTGGCAATGACAGGTTTATCATTGAACATGAACTCAGATTCACTCTTAGTTATTTGTCCTTGCATCAACAAGTCCAATAATAAAAAAAATCTATTTTGGCAAAAGCCACATTCATTTCATTTCTGGAAAGTTGCACATATGCATCAGTCAACAACAGCATATTCATCTTCAATTATAGTGGCAATTGCATTTAAATGCCATGGCATTCGATAATTGTTCAATTAATTCAATTTTAAAGCTAAGAAGTTTGAAATTTTAAGTACATTTTTACTCATTTATATTTATGTCTAATCATTTTATGAATAGTTGTAAAAAATTGTAATGGTCATACATTTAATTGTATTGGACATGTTACTGCATGGATAGGGTATTTAAGTGGGATAATCAATTTGTTAATTGGCTCTGATGAAGTTCCTGACAAATTATTTGGAATGAAAGTGTTTAACCTGTTTCCTTTAAGATATTATTTATGTTTTCATTAAACTCCATTTTAATCAAGATTTGGTACCTAATCATCTGTCTATTCAGATTCTTCAGGTGTGGATAACCTGTCAAAATTTGAGGCCCCCATAAACCCTGAGAACACTGCTGCCTATGTAGAACTGTTCATAGCTGCACCCGCAGGGAAGAGGTACAGAAGTAACTCAAAAAACAACTCATCCTGGTGGAATCACAAAATCAGTAGGCTGTATAACTGAAGGAAGAAAATCATGGCAAAAATTAGGAGGTGCAGGACCCAGCAGAATAAAAGCACTCTCATCAAACTAAACAAACAACTCAGAGGCCAAATAAAGTCGACCAAAGACAAATTTGAGGTAAATTTGGCCTCCCATGCCAAGGACAACCACAAGGCATTCTTTAGCTATTCCCTCAACCTCAAAGGAAATACACAATTGTGTGCAGAGCTCATTGTAAATGGAGTCACCTATACTGAACCAGAAGATATAGCAAATGTACTGGCTGACAAATTCAGCTCTAACTTTATGTCTCTCTCCCCCTTAACCTTCACTCAGGAAATACCACTGAATATAACTCTCCTTGCTATCACTAGGGAACAGGTCCTTAATGCTCTGTCTAAGGCCAACAGCACTTCATCAATGGGTACAGACAACATCCTAGGATGCCTTCTAAATAAAATGAAACATGACCTATTAGGCCCTCTGGAATTGTTATTTAACTGTAGCCTCCAAACAGGCATTGTGTCTTATGAATGGAAAACAGCAACAGTCATCTCTCTGCACAAAGGTGGGACATCTACATATCCCAGAAATTACAGACCTATAAGTCTCACTAGTCTTATATGCAAAGCCATGGAAAGAATTATCATGGAAATGATCAATAATGATATAGTAAACCACCAGACACTGGACCCAAACCAGTTTGATTTCATCAAGGGCAGGTCATGCCTACTCAGCCTGGTGGACTTCTTTGAGAAGGTCACTGAAGCAATGGATAAGGGCAAAATTGTTCACACTGCCTACCTTGACCTGACTAAGACATTTGACACAATATTCCACTTGGGCATTGTTGACAAACTCAAGAGGTTAGGAACAAACCCATATGTCACCTGGTGGATAGCCAACTGGCTCACAGACAAGACCCAGAAAGTTAAAATTGGGAAGTCCACCTCTACAAAGATTCCAATTACAAGAGGAGTCCCTCAGGGATCAGTCCTTGGCCCACTCTGGCCCACTCCTATTTGCATTTACTTTTCTGAAGTCAAGGTCAATGTCAGTGGTCTCTGGCTGAGTAAATTTGTAGATGGTTGTAAATTAGGACCTGTCATTGGGTCCCACACTGACACAAATGTTCTCCAGGAAGGACTGACACAGACAAATAAATACCAAGAAATGCATAATAGTCTCCTTTGGGAAGTCATCCAACCCTGGTAACTATCATTTTGACAACACATCCTAGAGTTTATCCAATAGTCAGGGACTTGGGGGATACACATAGACAGTAATGTAGCCCTTGATCATCATGTGTTCACAATAGTGAGGAAATCATTCTGTGTTGTGCAACTTATAAACAAGGTATGGCATCTAGGTCCAAGGAAGTCATTGTTTCACTGTATATGGCATTAATCAGACCTGTCACTGAGTGCATTGCCCACTTTGGTTTCTACCTATTCAGACATATCCAACAAATGGAATGTCCACAGAGGTTCCTCACTAAAAGAATACAGGGCATAAGTAAAATGACCTATGCAGAATGCCTCAAGTTAACTATCCCAGTTTTCTGTGTCCTACAAACTGTTGAGGGGACTTCTATGTTTGGCATACAGGGCATTGTTAGAGCTCACTCTGATGGACCTCCTGCATATCGGCAAAACAAACAGCACCGGAATTACCCATTCTAAATACTAAAACCTTGCCTGTGATATAAATAGGACCTACTGGAGAGAAAGGTATGTATCTCAGAGACTACTCTGTCTCTGGAACAGACTCCCCATGCATGTGAAGCATTGTTCTTACCTAACCCAATTTGTGTGTAACTTGGATAATTGGATGGGGATGAGGAAATTCATCCTTGGCTTGTCACCTGTGTGTCTAATAGACACAGGAAACCTGTAAAATGTTCATCTCCCAGGCCCCTGCTTTTAAATGTTTCATCTTCCAAGCCCCTGCTTAGACTTATCAAGGGTATCAGAACTTGTCAGAGATTTGGGATGCATGGCTAGGCTTAAAAAGGCCATTGTGGTTGTTAGCCTAGCAAACACATATGAACCTATAAAAACTAAGGCAATTATTGGAGTCAGTTTCCTTCTGTTGGTACTGTGGCATCATTCTTGGAGAAGGTATAATGCTGTTTAGTGCTGAGCTCATACTGGCCTGGGACACATTGTCTGAGAGCTATATCATCTCTCTCTTCGTATAGTTCAGGAAGATACATCTCAGGTTATTTACACCCTCATGGACTATGATGGAGTCATACTGGTACTTGTGGTGCAATGACATGAATGCATGCATGAACTGGAGGTTACTGACCCCTGACAGGCAGCTGACTGTGACTCTCTCCTTGCTCAGTATGGTGAGTGGGACATCTGCCTTTTTCACAACAGATGCTCCTATGACTAAAATATTAAGTTGTTCAGTGATTTAACTTAGGGGATTAGAAGTTGAGATACCTTGTGATGCCACTGTATGTGTCTTGGTGTGTGTTGTCTCAGCAGAGTGCTTTAGAGGTTAATGAAGATACTTGTTTTGTGTATGACATCTGGAAGGCCTTTGAGTTTTGGAAAATTACATTTAAGACTCTCAGCTTATGTGGGTCTATGTGTCTGTTTCATACAATTTGTAGTGTGTGTAGTGTGTGTTTCACTGCCAACCTGTTTGGTGTTGTTTGGATTCATAAGTGCAAGTCTTGACTCAAGTGACCTTGTGTAACTAGATCTCTCACATACTGAATCAGATGCTTTTGAATTAGGTTGTTGTCATTAAGCATGAGCCAAATGCTACATTGCCTTAGGATGCCTGAATCCACCAAGCTGGCTGTAGAGATAGTATGAAAGTGAAAATCCACAATTATAGATTCTTAATTCATGCTTTTTTTACTAATGCATGATAAAAGAAGGGTTTACACCTAGCTAGTAGGTTGTTACTTGCACTTGCAGGGCTGAAAAGGCAAAAGCCAGTTGGTCTTTGTGCAGCTAGGTACTGGAGAGATTTCCAAGGTAGTCTATTATAGGCAAATGTTTAATTCAAAGTACTTGTAACTATACAGGGCAGTTTAAGAGTAGTGTAACTAAGGTGGTGCTAAAGGGGCAAATGCCCCAAGTGCAAAGTGTTGTGGTGGGTCAAGATCAGCAGATATTTATGTTTCTTTCATGCAAAAAAAGCTAGTATTGCAATTGTGGTCAGACCTGAGCACTGTTGCACTCCATATGTGATCTAAACTGTAGAAATTGCTTGCTGCATTGGAGCAAGCAGTTTGCTACAGTTTAAAAGTAAAAAAAAAGAAAATCTCTTTTTTTTTTAAATGAAACCTGAGCGCTGTAGCAATCAGTTTGCTACAGTTTTAAAAAGAAATAATTTATTTCTTTTTCATAAAAAAATATGAAAGGTGTGCTGGGGGCAGGCACAGAAATTGGACCTGAATGGCTATTTCCAGAGGGGGAGAAGGGGGGTAGTATCAGTAAAAAGAACGGACATTTTTTTTTTTTTTTGCTCTTCAGTGTAAGAGCTTGGTGGGGGGTGACGATCCATCTCTAATAAGCTTATGACTGCAATGTAGCCATCAACTTATTACAATAAAGTTTTGTTTTTGTTCTTCAATGGAAGAGCTGGGGGGCTAACAAGTCAATTGCTAATTAGCTTATTACACTAAAGTGCTTTTTTATTGCTTTTTATTTTTTTGCTCTTCACTTGAAGAGCTAGTTTGTGATACTGGTGCAGGGTGCTGCCTGTGTCAACTATGCTTCTGACTGTGAGGTGCTGCTGCACAATGAGCAGTGACATGCAAACATGCCAACTTTATAGCAGCACGGAAAACTGCTAAAATAAACAAAATGGCCTTCTGGCCATCGACAAATCACATTAAAGGCTGACCAAAGTGATTTTCAGCTTGGAGACAGATCACGCTACCTCCCACTGCCACTGAAGCTCAGACCTAAGTCCTCTTAATGTAGAATCCCTTTAGCAGGGCCAAAAGCGCAGGAATGCAACAATTAAGTGCTAGTAACAAATACAAAGTACCAAATTACATAGTAACACTACCAAGAAAGCTTTTCAAAAGTGTAGATCTCAGCAATCAGCAAACAATAGAATATCAGGGTATCTGAAAATGATTTAAAGTGCAACAACTGAGAAAGAAAGCAAAAATGAAGCAGTAGCAAACTAAATCTATTATCTCCTGTGAAAGACACAATTAGCAAATCAGGGAAAATAAGTATTTTTGCAGATGGTCAAGCCCCTCCTACACCCCCATGGAGGTGACAGGGTCTGGAACACCCCTGGAATACCCCCTGCTATCATGGGTGCTGAAACCATAGAGCGAGGGGGTCAAGAGCCCTTCCCCACTTTCAACAGCTGCCCAATGTACCCTCAAAACTGCCGCCAGAGTAGCACAGAATTTTTCACATTAGCATTTCCCTTGGTAACCTCAAGCTCAGGCAGCTAAAAATTATGAATGAGTAATAAATCATCTTTTTCCTGCTGCCGAAAGCTTGCAGTTATCATGGAAATACATATGCATGTGTTTCTGAGGCACACAACTTTTTTCATCAAGAATTTTGGATAAAGCCACAATAACAGGGGAATGAAGGCTCAAAACTAGGGGCCATTTTTAACTATTACTTATCCATTGAAAACTTTATCAGAACAAGTTTTGTGTCAGCATGCATTTTCTGAACAATGGAAGTATGAAGGTTTAATGTCTGGCATTAGTGACTGTAATCCTTTGCATACTTCTCATCTTTTGCTTAAACCCTGTGAGAAAGTAAAAAATAATGGGGGTGGAGGTAAGGGGTAAAGGGACAAAAATCAGGGACAGATTTTATATATCATTCTTATAAACTTAGAACGCTGCTAGAATAATGGGTTTTGCAATAACATGCATTTTTTGAAGGATGTAAAGCATCAGACCCAAATGATTCATTATTTAGTGAGCACAGTCCCCATTGTTTTGCCAGAAAACCATAGATTTTATGAGGAACAGGCAAAACGTATGGGTCTATATTAGTTCACTAAAATGCTGTTCCGGCAAACACCTATTCAGTAACCCATAATCATTGAAAATTGCATCAGCAATTTGATGAATTTACTAAGGGCAACAATACAGTTGCCTGAATGACAACGGATCAATTTGTGTTTGACGCAAACCCTCCCAAGAGGGGGCTTCACCCCCCAACTATATAAACCAACTCCAAGATCGCACTACAGTGGAGAAAAGGGCAAAGTTCTGTAGTTGTCAGTTGTGCTTCGGGCAACTATTTTGTTGCCCTTAGTGAATTCAGTGAATCACTGAAGTGATTATCGCTGATTACGGGTTGTTGAATAGGTGTTTTCTGGAATGCCATTTCGGTGACCTACTATAGACCTAAAAATATGAGACAATAATTTGGACATTCTGTGAAATTTTGGAGAGTTGAGAGGTAGGATCCTGAGTGATTTACCAGAAAAATCAAATGTTTTACGAGAGACAGGGCAACAACATGAGGCAAAATCAAGGATATTCTGCAAAATTGTGGACAGTTTATTTATTTCTTGATTGACTGGTGTTTATTTACCAGGTAAGTGGGCTGGACTATTGACCCTTTTCAGACACAACCCAGGATCAATAGCAGTAAAGACAATACTTTTACAAAAGTGCAATAAGATATTACATTCATGTGCATATTTCATACAGCTGACAGGCATGTTTTACAAGTCTAGTTTAATTTCCATAAGTTAGTGCAGACCTGTGTGCTTGCTTTTCACCCAGTGAATATTAGGGTAGGTTTTTGCTGTCATGTCTAATAGCCTGTTTAAGGCAGAATTTTTGACAGAGGTACATTTCACTGGAGCTAGACTGACTTACAATGTATTAATCATTCTACTGTATTTAATTATTCATTCATTCTCTTACACCCACTTCATGGTATTCAGGATCGTTACGGGTATAGGCAGAGATTACCTGACAAGCTATGGAAGTAAGACATAAAAATAGTTTAGATTCACAGATATTCCAAGGTCAACAAATCTTATGACCATTCATGCCTTGCTGGTGCCCTTCCTCAGGCAGCACTTCCTTTCTCTAGGGACGGCCATACCAGTAAAATCCAGAGTAAATTTGTGGATACCCATTCAGTCACTTTTTTATGTTTAAAGTAAGATAGTGAATCTGACTGTTTATTGTGTGGTGGAAGTTTATTCCAAAGGTATGGGAGGTGCTGCCTTATAAGCATGCATCTCCACTGTGCTATATGTATCTGTTGGTGAAGATTTAGGTCCCTGGTTCTAATATTGGTGAAGATACTACCAATGTGGAGAAACAGGAAGTCCAGGAGAACTGGGTTTCTAATGGTGCAACAAGCAAAACAGATCTTCCCTCAAATGTTTGTACAACACTGAATAAAGGGAAAGAGTTTCCAACCTCTCTTGGTAGCTCAGGGACTTTAGACATGTGATTTAATTGGTTAGGAGTCTCTGGGGTCTTATTAATTGTTTGACGTGTTTAGTGAAATACATCCCAAATGGGTGTGTTGTGTTTGATAACTGGCCTGATCAATGCTGACTATAAAAGAGTGATTACCTCTTCAGATCATGCTGATATTCTCTTGGCAATTGGGATAAATAAAAGGATTTCCTAACAACTATTATTAAATGATGGTCAAAAGACAGGGACAACATTTTCACTTTGTAGTGGTATGTTGGCTACTAAAAGTGACACTACATTTAATGTGAGCTCACTTTTAGTATACCAAGGGTTTACTATGGCGAGTTCATCCTGGAGAGTTTGGGTATTTTAAGGTGAGTTAACAACAACCTCCAGTTTGCAGTCATCTGCAAACTTTAAGCCAGAGGTCTTGGTTTTCCACTAGAAGATCTGAGAAGCAAATACCAAAAAGAAGAGGTACCAGAACTAAGCCCTGAGGGACACCAGTGGTCACTTTCATACTTACTGATGTGTCATCTTCACCTCTCACTGTGTGGGTTTTATCTTTCAGCCAGTTTGCTATCCATCTTACCACATATGGGGCGATTTTTAAAGTAATTAGATTTTGTATTATGCCAGCATGGGGAATGGTATTGAAGACCTTCGTCAGGTCAAGATACTCCACGTGGACTGCATGGCCACCATCTCTACAACCTCTGTAGCCCTTTTGAAGAAGTTAACCAGGTTAACTAAACAGTATCTACCCTTCATAAGGCCAAACTGCTAGGGTCAAGTCAAACAAGAGTCTTGATATTACAGTTAATGAGGTTAGTTATAACATACCCCATGGTTTTGCAGATGAGGCTTGTAAGGCTGACAGGACTTCAAATACCCAGGTCAGTTGTAAGGCCACCCTTATAAAAGGGCATCACCACTGCAGTATGTCACTCATCAGGGATAAAGCCAGTAGCCAAACATTAAGTTAAATAGCTTGAAGAGTGTCTGCAATGAAATGTTTTTACACTATTATGCAGCCAGGTATATGATATGTAGTAGTAAATAAAAATGCAATTAAAAGGATTGTTGTATACTAGAAATCTGACAAAACCAAGCATATTGCATGTTTTTTTCTTGTCTATTTGCTGTAGTATTATACAATGTTTTATGAAGAGTCAAAATTGTGTTGATAAGCTGTGAGATATACTTAAATGGTGCAGTCCCTGGCAGTACTGAATATTTTGACTCTGGCCTTTGGTGAAATGAAATTCTTGGAAGAGGATTTCATGGGCCTTCTGGTGTCCACTGTTCCCTTAGTGTGAACCCTACTTTCATCCATCCTGGCCTTCCCATGCCATTTAGATAACTTTTTACTTTGTTGTACACTTCAGATTTTTCCTGAATTGTTTCAATGTATCATAACTGTACATAATTACACCATAATAAATGAGGAGGAAACATTCAAATGAAACCAGAGGTCTGAACCCCCCTCCCCCACCAAGAAGCCATTAGGTTCTAGATGATATGAATTGCATTTTAGAACTTTGTTTTTTCAAATATTGTGAGACAAATATGGCCTGAACAAAACTTGTGGCTAAAGAAAAAAAATAATTCTTATTCTTCACTTGGCCTAAATGGCCAAGACTGCAGTGTAATAACTGTAGAAAAAATAATATAATTAAGCTATAGTCTTGAGGTTGCTTGGGCCTCCAAATCCATGGGATTCTAGATGTTGTAGGGTACATTTTAGAGCTTTCCCCCAGCCTTTAGTTACAATTATGGCCTGGACAAAAATCACGACTAACTGAAGAAATGCCATCTTATTTTTGTCTTTCAAGGAAGAAATAAGCTGTGCCCACGGCTTAATAATCAAAGTTGACAGAAAAGTAGTTCCCAATAAACTGAGAAGATAAATGCTTGCAAAAATGCATGAGTTGTATCTTAAAACAGTGTTTATCTTCCTGTCAAAAGAAAAAAAAGAAGATAATTACCTTCTGTGCATGCCATGATGTTAGACTGGGATGAAAGTGAATGAATAAATTGCCTCAGTCATATATATATATATAGCAAGCTGCTGCTGTCACACATCATACAGCTTGTCTTTTCACCCCCACCCTAAAAGACAGCTAACATCTGTGTATCCATCTGACAACGAAAATGCAATAACATATTTTAACTTGTTGATCACAGATGTATATTCCCAATATGCCAACTTACTCCACATTCCAAAGTTAGTCACCTGTGTGTACTTCTGATAGGTGTTTGTGAGAAGAGAGAAAAAATTATCATGGTCAGGTAGTCCAGCCTGAGACAGTACTTACACAAGCTATAGTGATGTTGTGTGCATACCTGTGAGGTATGATTGTATGAACCGTTAAAGAAATAATGATCACACTGTCACAGCCCCCAAACAGTCATGGTGACCTTCTGGACATACCTCTGAGGTTTTAATTATGAAATAATCACACTTTCCTCAATTCTGAAGAAGTTACAGTGACCTTCTATGTTTTCCTCTGAGGTTTGATTCTGAGGTTTACCTCTGCAGGTTAATTGTGAGGAGAATTTAAGAAATAATAATCTCACTTTTCCCATCCCCCACCACACACAAACACAACCTATAGCAACCTTTTGTGCATACCTCTGAGCAGGACCAGTTGTAGAACAGGGGGGGTCCATTGTAGAACAGGGGGGTCCAGAGCAGAAGACCTCAATACACCTGTGTCAAACTCCACTTCTACAAAAACTGAGCTGCAGATGCTTCCAGGATCTAGATGTTATATGATGCATTTTATCTCTTATTTTTGAAAAATAATGACTTTTAGGGTACATTTTATTAAGTGCCTCTTACTACTGTTAAGCTCCCATCACACACTTGAGCATTAACAGCAATCAGCAGTCAGAACAAAATAACAGTAGGAAGCTGTTAAACACTTCAGTTAGACTTTATTTCTAAAGTCTAAAGTCTAACAGTCTGAATGAAGTGTTTAATAGCATCACACAACTCTTAATGGTGGTTGCTGTCTGTATGGCAACATTAAATGTTACAGCACTACTGCACCTTTTTCTCTAAATTTTGAATATATTGCTAATGAATCACATACCATGCAGGTACATTAGGATCATTTGTATGTTTCTATGACATTGCTATGTAGTCTTTACAAATGTACCTCATATTTACACTATATACAACTTGTGTCATGGATATGCTTCTATTATGGTAGCAGACAACTCAAAAACTGCCCCTTTAGATTTCTAGGTGCCCCTCTTGCCTTCCGCCTCAACAGGCTTTAGCAGTTTCCACCACCTCTGCCTGCTATTTATGCGTACACCAACTCTGAGGCTCTATCTTCTGGAGAAAGTGGAACAGTATTATTTCACTATACAGCACTGTTCTTCTCCATCTGTGATAGCTGTTTTCAGTTTACATTTGTGGCACTCAATCACTGTGACATTTGACAAGGAGAACTCAAGTATCTACCTCTTGATAAGTTGTCCTTCAAGATGATGGAGACACCTGGGGGATTTACCTCCACTGACTTATATATGCAAACTGTAAGACTGCTCACTCATGGGGAATAGTAAATACTCCATCTCCAATGCTGTGTGGTCTTGTCATTTCCTAACATAGCATATCTAACCTTTACTCCATAGCACTTGACTGCGGTGGTGGTGCTGCGGTAGCGTTGTCGCCTCATAGTAAGACGTTGTCCTGTTCGATTCCCAGCTAAAGCGTCTTCTGTGTGGAGACATGCGTGAATGGGCATACCTTCGTTGAAGGTTGTGCGTCAGGGCTGGCAACTCGGTACGTAAAAATCTACTGCCAATCATTAGCAGACTGGAGTTCCGCTGTGGCGACCCCTAACCAGGAAAAGCCAAAAGATACAACAACAACTCCATAGCACTTGAAACATGGGCAGATTAAACATAAGCTATAGGACCACTCTCCCCTATATCACTGCTAAGGGAAAGACTCTACCTTCTTTGCACTCAGTAACCCAACTAAACATGATGACTGCAGCCTCATTAAACCTATGGGTTTCAGTGCTGTCAACAACACCATCCTCTTACAAAGGCTGCTTGCACTTGCAGTTCAGCAGGAATGCAAATATTGGTTTACTAGCTATAACTGATAAAATGTTGACTGGGAAAAGTCATCTCCTCCTCCTCTCAAATTCTTCATTTTGGTGTCCATCTAGGACCTTTATTAAATCCCTTACTTTTCACAATGTATGATAGTTGTCTAGAAACTATTTGCCATTGACTCAGTCAGTCCCACTGTGCAGATGGCTCAACATTACTCACTACACTCAATTCCTTAACACAAAAAAAATAGATTTAAAAAATCTCATTACCTTCAAATTTCAGGACTTCATCTGTTTAAAAAACATAACATACTTGGATCATCTATTAGAAGAGGACCTGAAATAGACTTACACGTCAATAAAGAGAAGTCAAGCTGTTCACTAAACTCCATTTTGTTAAATATATTTCTGAAGTATAGATTTCAAAGAATGATTCCTATGCTGAGTTGTGCTATAGTCAACTTTTGCTTTGTTGACTATATTTGCTTAGTGGACTTTTATACTTGGGTCACTGTTGTGCAACCATAGAATATATGCTATTGAAGCCCTCAGGTAATGCCTGTTCATAAGGTTCTACTCTCAGGTTAGCTATTGCACTGGTATATATTATATGCAGACTTTTAAATGGATGGCAATTACATTTTTGCTCATGAAATCAGCTCAAGGTGATCAGTTTGCAACAGAATATAATACAATTGTTGGATTCTTTTAGCATAGTTTATGTCCTGAAGTACAACATTGCCATCAACAGTTTCTGTCTTTGATGTAAAATATTTTGTTGGCTAGTTTATTATGCTATGTTTTTCTGGCTGTTTGGCTTGCGCTATTTTGTTTTTCATTCTGAGTTTGGCCAAAAGAGTACCAGGTAAAACTGCATTAGAAATAAAGTTCATAGGTGTGGCCATGATAGCTAACTGAGGGCATCAACTGGTGAAAACTCTGTGACTGAAAAGTTTTCTCTGACAGAAAATAAAAAAATAATAATAAAAATTGCAGATACTTGTCAGTAATTGTATTCATTCATAGAGAAAAGAATTATATTATTCTTCAAAAGCTATAATTTTCCTGTCAGAATTTCAACTGCTTGGTTAAGAGAGAAGAGACTTCAACATGGGCCACTCAAGAAATGGTACTCAGGATTCTTGTGTTAAAAAACACATCCAGTCAATAATATCTAGTATACAGGATGTATTACGTAAACTAGACAAACTGGATACTAGAATAGAAAGTTTCAAAGAAGAGGCCAGAAAGAAGATGGAATATTTAGAAATTCTTAAGAAACAACAAAGTGCACAAATCAGCAGTATGGAAGAAGCTTTAAATGATCATAAAGAGAGAATAATTGAAGGTGAATCTCAGGCTGAATTTCTTTAAAAAAAATAACTGGCTTATAGATAAAGTTGATGATTAAGAAAATAGACTGAGATGAAATAATATTAGAAGTTTTGGTATACCTGAAAAGTATGAGGGAGACAATATAATAAGCTAACAACCTGGCTACATAAAACATTAAATCTGTCTGAAACTTTATCTTTTGGAATTGAAAGGGCACATAGATCCCTGAGAGCAGCTCTATATTATATTATCGAAAAGACAGGTAAGTGAATGGCACTTACATCGAAAATGCCGTTCAGTGAACTGTTCATAGTGAGATTGCGGTACAATGACGATTGGAAAATTTGCCCATTCCTCACCGTAGTGAGATCTTCGAGTTGGTATATATAATTAGCATGAGGTGTGGTGGTCACAGCCACCCACATGAGCAAATTTGCTGAATGGCATTTTCGATGTAAGTGCCGTTTGCTGACCTGTCTTTTTGATAATATAATACAGACCCCCTGAGAGCACCTTCGAAGAATGAAAACTCACCACCATGTTCAATTATAATTTAATTTATATCTAGCTTAGAAAAGGATCAAATATTAAAAGCAACATGGTCCAGCCCACCTATTAAAACAGGTGAACATGTAGTCAGATTTGACAATGATTATTCCAGTAAAGTAATGAATAAAAGAAAATCCTTTTGAAAGCTATCAAGGAACTTTAAAAGAATGATATTAAAGCTACTTTAGTGTTTCCTGCAAAGATCAAATTATTTAGTGGCATCTTTATTTAGCTGTAGTACTTTGATTTACTGCCTGACTAATACTGATCTCTGTCTGTATTTGATTTTCCCACCCACCAGCTCTGCTGTTGTTGTTCTTTTAAAGTTGGTGGCTTTTGAGTTGCCTGCCACTACTATAAATTTGATTTTGGACTCTCCTCCCAGTCTCATTTCATCAGCTCATTCTACTGAGAACTGAGATATCAGCTGGGAAGGCCCTACCCTTAGTCTCTTAAATGTGAATTATCGTCTGTTTCCTCTCTTACAACCTACTAAAAAATTGCACTTTAGTCATCTGCTTTTACTGTATTTGTGCATCTTCCTACTTTAGCTTTTTGCTGGATGTTCTTAAAGTGTTCAGTTGCATTTAATGTGCTGAATTTATTACTGCTCGTTAGTAGCCTGATTACATTGTAACTGCTATTCTAATCCTCTTAGTTTTAATTTAAGTACTTGGGCTTCAGACTAGCTATCTTACATAAGAAAGGTTTGTGGTCTCTTGTAGTAGGAGAGGTAGCTTACATCCTTCTGAGTTGGGTATTTCTGGTTGAGGGCTTATTATGTCTATTATTCTAAAAGTGCCTTAGTTCTGGTTTAAGGACTTCGGCTCCAAACCAGTTATTTTACATTAAGAAGGTTTGTGGTCTGCACTCTTATGGGAGAAGAGGTTAGCCTCTGCCCTTATGACCTGGGAATTGCAAGTAGAGGCTTACTGTGCCTGTTATTCTAAGTGTCTTTGTTCTGATTTAAGTACATGGGCTCCAAACCAGTTATTTTACATTAGGAAGGTTTGTTGTCTACACTATTTTGCCATTGCTGTCTAAACAAATTTTTTTAATTACCAGAGCATCTAGTTTCTGCAGAGCTGAGTGTTGCTCATCAAGTTCCTTGTCTTACTGACCTATTCAGTGGTGGGGGTTTAATAAACTCCATGTAGGAATAGTGGAAGGCCTACATGGAGGGTACTGCGGCGATGTCTGCAGCTCCCCCTCGGCAGCACACCTTGCATATTAATGAAGGTGCGCTAGTGAGAGAGAGCTGTGTAACATGGTTACAGAATCAGTGTAGGGGCTATGTTACAGTGTTCGGAGATGAGTAACACACCCCCTGCACTGTTAAAGTGCCAGATGGCACTTAAATATTAAAGTTAAATATGTTTTTCTTTTTTTTCTTTTTTTTTTGTGTTTGCACAGCGCAGTGCAGCACTTAGCAATGGACATGTGCTAGACATCTAAAAATAGAAACCGGATACTTTTAATATCATACAAAGGTCAAGTTTAAGCATAGCTGAACGTGTTTACACAGCTTGGTGCTCAGCATTGCTTAAACTTAGCTGAGAGCTATATAGAAATGTTCTTAACATATCCATGTAGCTGAATCGTTAGAGTCACAGCCCTGTGTGCAGTAGGTGCATGGTTCGAATACACAGACAGACCATTCAGCTTTTATATTTGATAGCAATATGTTATAACATTTATTTTTTTATTGATGTATTTATTGACATTTGTTAACTGGATTAGACCAGCTGGGCCAGAAGCCCATTATCAGTGGAGACCCGAGGAAGAAAAGATCCAGTTACACACAAGTTTACAATACCTAAAATACACACGCCAAGATAAAGAAATTAAAATACATAAGGTCAGGAAATATAGAAGTGCAATACATACACATAATAATAAAGTAGTAGTAGTGAGAAAATAATTCAATTTTTGTTATTTTTTTAAGCACTGCTACGCCAAGCCAAGCAGTGCTTAAACAGGACCTGTTTTAGCAGTACTTGGCAACGTACAGCCCTGCTTAGCTTGTTTGGGCACTGCTAAGTAAACCCTGTTTAAGCAGTCCTCAGCTCAGCTAAGCTGATTTGTGCACCACTAAGCATTGCCAGTTTAAGTACTGCTTGGCTGAGCTCAGTGTGTTTGCACAATACTAAGTGAAGCGCCGCATTTTTAAAAATGACCCAATGGCGGCAAAGTGTGGGAAAACAGCCTTAAGTACAGCAGTTGGGAATACAGCCAGAATCTGTTGGAGTTTGATCTTGGCAGAGACTATGGCAGGAGTTGAAGAGGGTGTGCACTTCCAGGCACAGCGGTGGAGCTTTCTGCAGCCAGGGTCATGGTTGGACTCCTTGTAAAAGTCCATGACATCCAGCTGCTGTGGGGACAGTATCAGGGTTTGGAGTACAAATTGGTGGCCTGGTACTAGTTGGTATGCGAACTCACCAGTGCAACTGGTATCCCCCCTGCACAGGTGAGCAGGTGCATCATCACTATGATGACCTGAAGCATAGGAAGAGGGGATATGTGAACACCTGGGTCCAGGATGCTAGAGATGGGAATACCCCACAAGTTTGTAAGCATTGTTACTATTGTATTACCAATACCTAATCTGCATGTGCGTGATAGACAGGTATGCATAATGGTGTGTTTCTCTCCCCACAGCTGCAGAGGAGAGAGCTCACAACCTGGAGGCCCATGCAGGGTGCCTGGCCAGGTTGTGCTGTGAGTGTGGTGAGTACAGATATATCTTGCAATCTATAGTAATATAAATAAGGAAGAGTACAGTAGTAACTGCCAGTAGGTATATTCTGTTTTGAATGTACTGCAATGAATGTGGTCATAGACCTGGACTGATATAAGTGAGCAATGCCAGGTACAGTTCAATATAGATAAAAGCATGAAACCTGCTAATGTTAAGGAAAGAAAGTTACTACTGCATTAGTAATGTTAAGGAAATAAATGTTTATACTGTATTAATAAAGTTAAGGTAATAAAGTACAACTGCATTCATAATTTTAAGGAAATAAATTCAATTGCATTCATAATTTTAAGAAAATAAAGTTCAATTGCATTCACAATATTAGAGAAATAAAGTTCTACTGCATTCAGAATTGTTAAGGAAATAAAGTTACTACTGCATACATTGGGGAATAACAGCTATCTCACAACACTTGCATTATTTAAAGTGTTCATCAATAAAGACTGTTAGATGTATACCAATCACTGTTTCATGTCACTCCTAATAAAGCTATGTTGTGCAAAATGTGTGTATTTTGGTCTGTTGGTCAAGAAATTGAGTACTACAAGTGCTGTGAAGGAAACACGGGAATAACATCATGAAGTGACTGAAGATTTGTTGATAAAGAACTGTTTTGCTAGAGTGTAGATGTGGAGTGGTACTACAAGATATAATGCATTATGACATTTGTTCTGCAGTAAGATCTGAACCCAGAGTAGTAATGGCTAAGGTATAATAGTGTGTCTATCTCAGGACTGCCTTGTGTTAACCATTACATTTCAACTGTATGCATTCCTGAACTTAGTTACGCTGCTGCAGGCAAGTATGAAACTGTAATAGCTGTAGACTGCAAATATACCATCTGCAACTGTATATGGATCAGCTAGGCAACCAAACACTCTGATATGGTCTGTACACATCACACATATTCCCATTCCCACCATTGGATGAGGTTCTTTACAAGATAATTGTATAATTGTTTTATTAATTAATGAATATTGACTGGTATTAACAAGAGGGTTTGAAATGTATTTAAACTATAATGGACAGAGTTTGTATTGTATCTGCAGAAGTCTCTACAGGAGACAAAAGTGCTTGTGCTGATTTTATTTTACTTTATTAAAACTGTTTTGACGATCCTATTCCTGCAAGGACATTCCTGTTTCTTTTTTAATTTTTTTATTTTATTTTTATGAGTTTATCATTGTTGCCACATACTGCAATTTTTGGAATCTACACATTTATGTTGCCCACACCCCTCCCTATGGGATGTGAGGCTCCAAATTCCAAATTGTCTACAACCTGCACAGCTGTTGCTGTACAAGAAATGGACAAGGTTCTTTCCTACACCCATCCTGCACATCCCTACCTGCCTTTCACATTGTTTTCCCCCCTGCATGCCCACATTTTACTGCTTTCCTATCACCCCTTTTTTCTTTTCTTTTTTTGAAAATAGTGCGGGTTTAAGTGGAGCTACGTGCTGCATCACAGCACATCACACAAATACATGCAAACCCACTTAAAGCTGCTTAACACTGCTTTAATCACCTTCTGTCTTTCTGACACTGTTCTGCACATCAGTAAAATGGTTACCCCCCACTAAGTCTCAAACCTGGGACCCTGCCAACTAGGACATAGTGTATTAGGCCCCTAGGCCACTCAGCTCAGAGAAATAACAGGTGTTTCCATAAACTTATCCTGAGTATCCTGAGTATCAGTGATGCACATCAGAAAAATCTTCAGCCCTGCCAAGTCTTGGACCTAGGATCCTGTCAATTGCAGCATAATGCACTAGCCTACTAAGCCACTCAGCTCTGAAGAATGACTGTTGTTTCCATAGACATATCCTGAGTGCCAGTGACACACTGCTTGTACATATAATGGGGAAAATGACAGCATACTTAGGACTGTGATGCACACACCAAACCAGTACACAGCCAAATAAATTCTGATGGATGTACATGAGGCCTAGGATATCAGGTAGAACTGGCAACTGCACAGACTGTTGCAGAATGTCCACAGTTGTGCCACCTACTTTTGGCATGGTTGTCAAAAAAATATTCTGTGTGCTGAAGTACTGGCAAGTCACTACAGATTGAGAGTAGAAAATGATGACAGTTCAGTGTCACATGTCCTACCCATCCGAACACACATGTTCATACCAATTCTGTGTAACAGACTCTATGCATGCACATATGTCTTGCAAATACACCCGCTATAGTATTGACTCAGTAGCTCAACCGGTTACATTCCTAACATGCTTTACATTTTGCCACCCACAGTCCTGGCATCCATTCCAGTCTGTTGCATGTCAGGTACATGCTTGTCCAAACAACAAATACATGACTGAGCCCTGCAATTTTTAAACAGAACTGGTTGTTGCTACTGCAGTCACTACCACCCATATTAGCACAGTAAAGGCCTGTAGGTTGGGATACACACTTCACAAATATCTATAGCCATCCTAAATGTCACCTACCACTCTCTGGATGGCACTATTACATAACATATGTACCTGAGGCATGTGCCTCACCTGGACTGTTATGGGTACCATCACTTGGCTATGCTGTGACACTGCTCTCTCACTCACATATACAGCTTGCTGTCCCCCAATGTGTTCACAATCCCCAGTATGACTCCTGACCAGAATGCAGCCGCTGCAGCCTGCAACATATGCAGCAGTATGTTCAGCTACCTGCTACAGAACTACCATACCTTTCAAACACCTAGAACAGAGGATCCATGCAACACCCATACAGAAAGGGGTGGGGGGAATGGTCAAGTGACAGGGACATATGTCATAGTCTTCCCCTTCAAACATACACAGCTGATAGACCAGCAGCTACTGCAGCAGCATGCATATTCTGATGCAAATGATGTATGACACTCACATCTGTCTGTCCCGTTAATAACCTCAACCCACATCAACCCTTAACCTACAAAAGGCAAGCTGTTACCTATGGTAAACAGGTCTGTGACTTTCTTTACAAAGACAGACTGTGAGAACATAAGCATTAAACTACAGGATTTCTGCAGATAAAGGAGAACAGCTCTATTCCAGGTAGGTAATAGAAGTCCCCATGTAATGGGATGCAGATGGGAGGATGCAGTTATAGGAAATGGGGATTACAGCAGTAGGTCTGTAGTACGTATCTTGGAATGTCATGTTGCTGTTAGTCAGCTGTCTGGCACCTACAGGCTTCCCTTTTGGCTCTGTGTGCTGTGACATAGATCACAGATCTGTCCCTCTGAATCCCTCCAACAATGGCTGGCTCATGTAGGTTACTGGATTGTGTTTTAGACAGTACTGACAGTAAATACTAGTGGATACACTTGGCATATCACATGATGTACTGTCAGTCAGCTTCTCTCAATCTGTGAATGTCCCACAGGCATACTCCAAACATTGTGCAGGCATCCCTGACTGTTCCTGATGTACTCTGGCTATGACACTGTGTACTTCACACACGTATCCCATTAATTGAAAGTTATGCTTAGCATACCTGTTGACCCCCTACAGCAGTACAGTAGGTTATAGCCAATAATAGTGAGTGGACGCAGGCCCAGCCTCAGCGACAGAGTATACATATCAAGCATACAATGTAAGGGAATGAATACAGTACCAGATATTAATGTACCATAACTGTTTTCTGAAAGGTCTGGTATGTGACAGCCAGATTACCTACAATCTGGGAACAAACATTACGCATTGTCCAACTGTTTGCCATACATCCACATTTGGCTGGCAGAGTGTTCACATATGTGAGGCACATGTACACATTCTGCAAAAATCTGTGTACTGCGGATGTCAGACACCTACAGGGAGGATATCCCGCAGCATGTTTGCAGTGCTGTCTGTCATTGGGTCACACACATGTTGCTGGACTGTCCACATAGACTTGTAGTACCAGTCAACTATATGTCAGATGGTGGCTGTATGGCATGGTACTGGGATATTGCCTATAGGGGACACACCACAGTAGATGGCAGTGATGGGTGTGGAGACATGACAATACAGTCTGTCATAGCACACAGGGCCATAGCCGGTATACCTAGGATGATAAGAGGTTATTAGGCTATTGGGCCGGAGGCCCTCATAAGCCTATCCCAGAGTTTAGACCATGTTCATGCAAGTCACCACCTGTTGCCCCTGTCAATGAGGTACACAGGTGTGACCCCTGGGACAGGATTGTAGTTTCCCATTGAGTCATCATGGTTGTGCTTGAAGAGGGTCAGTGTGGTACTCTGATGTGTATGGGAAGTGTATTCCTAAGACAGGGCAGCCTCTGGGAGACAAACCTGTCTCACCAGCAGGTTGTGTTGATGTTGCATATCAGATTCAAGCTTGTTGTGCAGGTAATGTGCAAGGGGTTAGACTTACAGATATGAGGCAGCTGTAGTAGGGCAGGGTCCAACACTGCCTTGTAGGAGTGACACAGCCCACCTCTGAATAACCTGTCTAATACCGATTGGAGCAATAGTGATTTGACCCTGTCTGCATGGGACAGGTGTTGGAGGCCATTACCTTTGTGAGGTATTTCAGTGGCTTTTCCACTTGGTGCAGATGTCTGGATAGGTACATTCCAAATTGGGCATTGTAGTAAAATATTGTATGGAGTGAGGACTATAGAGAGGTAATGACCACCTTTTTTCTGGATGCAATCCCTTTACCTATAAGATGAACCACGTACAAGGCTTTACTGACCACTGCTGCTACATGATGGTTGAATGGGAAATTATCAACTTGAGTACCCATGTCTCTCAACATGAGTTATATGTTTAGGGGGTTGCCATTGATGTGGTAAACAATGAGGCCGTGTCTTTGCCAAATGGTATGATAATACAGGTTTTTGCAATTAGTTTGAGGCCAGGACATTAGCACCAGTCCATAGTTGATGTAAGACCCTCTTGCAGTATGTTAACATAATCTGGGGAGTCACTGATAGACAGCACCCAACTTACAGTCGTCCACAAACTTGGTCAGTACCTACAAATGTAGGTGGTGGTTGGTAGCATTCATGCCTACATACATAGGGCTTATTTGGGGGCAGCAGCTATACACAGGGCCTCAAAATGTATACATATTGCACATACATAGGTAAGACATACTACATTTACCACCTTATCAAATGCCCAAGTTGGAACACATTTTGTAGTAATGTGAGAGTTGGCAGGAGAAACCATACCCACAGCAAGTTCAACGGACACATCCTCACTTTATTTGACAATATAACAGCTTAGTGTTGTAGCATTTGCCTAGATTATGCTAATTCTTATAACATTTAGGTGTTTGTGCTGTAAAATCACTGTTTTATGAACTATTAGAATAACGTGAGAAATGTTTGTTGTCCTACACTCTTGGGACATTTGTATTATTTTAGTTTTTACAGGACACATCTGTCCAAACATGGACTGTAATTTGCATAGTAGGACAGGTGGTAATACAGTCACACTGCTGCAAGAGAATATATATATATATATATATATATATATATATATATATATATATATATATATATATCTATACATACATACACACACACATGCACACACACACACACATATATATATATATATATATATATACACACACCACACACACACAAACACACACACACACACACACACACACACACACACACACACACACATATATATATATATATACATACACACACGCACACCCCCCCCACACACACACACACACACACACACACTTACTGCCCTTGTTGAGAGTAGAACCCCTACCTGTCTAGTTGTATATATTATAGCACTACATATGCATTGCATGTGCCACAGATCTTATGTGTGTTTGGAGTGCTGCCACTACTGTTCAGGTGGATGACATCTGCAGGCACTGTAAAGGTTGCCAATGGGGGGTTAACAGATTTGCACAGGCCATTACAATTTTATAACCATTGCACAACTGCACGCACACAGGCAAGGCATCCACACTGCTATGAGGGGATATGCTTTCACAGATACACATACACTCACAGAGTTTGTGGTTTGGAGAGTAGAACCCTTGCCTATCTAGTTATATACACTGTAGTATTACATACGTATCGCATGCACCATAGAGCTAGTGTGTAGGAGAGTGTCTAACTGTGCTTCTAAGATGGATGACATCAGTAGGCCCTGAAAAAGTTTCCAATGGTGGGTTAACAGGCCTGTAAAATTGTATAACCATCACACAGACACAGGCAAGACAGCTGCACTGTGGCAAGGGGATATACTTATATACATACACTCACAGATTTGCCAGTTTTGAGAGTAGAATCCCTACCTATCTAGCTATATACAGTATAGTGCTACGTACTTATTGCATGCGCCACCAAGCTAGTGTATTTGAAGATTGTCTAACTGTGCTTCTAAGGTGGATGACATCAGTAGGCCCCGAAAAGGTTGCCAATGGGTGGGTTAACAGGCCCTTAAAATTGTATAACCATCACACACACACACACACACACACACACACACACACACACACACACACACACACACACACAAACACAGTTAAGACAGCTGCACTGCTGCAAGGGGATATGCTTATACACACATACACTCACAGAGTTGCCAGTTTTGAGAGCAGAATCCCTACCTATCTAGTTATATAGACTATAGTAGTACATACTTATTGCATGCGCCATGGAACTATTGTGTCTGTAGACTGTCTCACTATTCTTCTAAGTTGGATGACATCAGCAAGTCCTGTAAAGTAAGCCAATTTGGGGGTTAACAGGTAGGCACAGGTCTGAAAATGTATTAGCACTGCACACACATAGGCAAGACAGACACACTACTGCAAGGAAATATACTTGCACACACACTCACAGAGTTGCCATTGTTGGGATTAGAACACCTACCTATCTAGTTATATATACTACAGTGCTACTTACTTATCACATGTGCCACTGACCTTATGTGCTTAGAGAGTGTCTCAATGTGCTTCTATGGTAGATGACATCAGCAGGCCCTGTAAAGTAAGCCAACATGGGGTTAACAGGTAGGCTCAGGCCTGAAAATGTATTAATATTGCATACACACTGGCAAAACAGACACACTGCTGCATGCGGATATACTTACGCATACACACACTCACAGAGTTGCCATTGTTGGGATTATAGCCCCTACCTATCTAGTTGTATAGAGTATACTGCTACATATATATTGCATGCACCACAGAGCTTATGTGGTTGGAGAATGTCTGCCACTGCTGTTGGAGTGGATGACATCAGCAACTGTTGACAGGGAGGCCACTGTTGTGGAGGACACTAGTCACAGGCCAATAAAATGATTGACCATTGCACAGACATAGGCCTGTTGGGCAGGTGTATGATGCTGTATGTGGAATACCTACATACACACACAAGGTAGCTGATGTAAGACTAGAACCCCTACCTACCTAGTAATACACACTAAAGCTCACTGTACTAGTTGCATGCGCCACTGATAGCAATTCGGGTTCAAGGGGCTGCAGCTCTACATCACTCTATACCTTTCTGTCTCTCCCTCTCTCTCTTTCCCTCCCTCTGTCTGTCTCTCTCTCTATAATATATATATATATATATATATATATATATATATATATCTATATATATATATATATATATATATATATATATATATATATATATACAGATACATATAGATCATATATGCGCCACACACTGATAGATAAGGGTAACCACGTCTGATGGGGGTAGGGAGAGACAGTTAGGTATACATAACTATCTGTATGCACAGAGATATACTGACATCTCAGTTCTATAGGTAGATGAGGCTTTAGACATAGGCTGAAATTATAGATGAGGCTTTAGACATAGGCTGAAATTAAATAAGTGTAGGAGCATGCCCAGTGTGACCGTCAGTACTTACAAGGAGGACTCCAGTACAGGATTTAGTGTGGTACAGCCAGTAGCACAGTCCAGCACCTCCCTGATACCATGCCCAATGGATTCCCCAGCTACTGAACAGGGTTTTCCATCTTATGTCTGGTATGTTTTACATAGCAATGTGATTTCCTGGTACATCAGTGGCAGATCATTATAGATTGACATGAGGAATTGCTGACAGACATTTGAATTACTGACTCCATACACAGCAGGGAATCCATGCTACTGCACAACCTGTTCTACTCTGCTCTTTCTATGTTTGTCTGGCCAGTAGTTCATCCTTCTCCTTATCTGTGGGCCTTTGTCCTCCTCCTGTTCCTGGCTTTGTCCACAGCTGCAGCTCTATGTAATTGTAGATATGTTGTGACTGAGGTACAAGATGTAACACCACACACAGGGTTACAGACCACACCTCTGACTGTACCTGTTTTGTAGGATATCCAGAATTGCAACCCATATGTCTGCTCTGGTCCTCAGACAGTTTGTATTGTATTGGTATTATAATGCCACATGGTGCTCATACCTCTCAACCTATTAGAGCTACACATCTGGACAAAGTCATATATAAAATTGGGACACAGGCCCAATAATAGGGACAAAATTTTAATATTGCTCTTACAAACTTAGACAGTTGGTATAATAACAGGTTTTGTATTAGCATGACTTTTCTGAAGGGTATGAAGTCTGCATCTCAAATGTCTGTCATTATTTTCTAACATAAACCTTTACTGATTTGCCACTAGTTTGCCAGGAAACTGTAATGTTATGAAAAAAGGACTGGACATATGAGACAAAACTGTAGACATTCTGTGAAACTCTGTACATTTGAGAGGTATGCTGCAGCCCACTGAGTTGTTGTAAGTACTGACACAGTTACATGATGGCCTTGACATCCTGCTGCTATTCTGACTTGTTACAACCTGCTGTTCTACTAGTCACCATGTAGGTAACTCAGAAATGCAGAGGTATCTGTGGTCCCCTGTCCCTCCATTATCTCTGGCTTTGTCCACCTTTCTTGCAGTAACAAATAGTGACATATGGACAGTCTGTAGAACTCCTACCATAGGTGTAGCTCACATGCAAAATAGGCGCAGTCAGTCTTGTACCATGAGCATCATCAACCATAGTAATGTACTTAGCCCACTAAGCCACAACAGCCACCAGACAGTGCAGTTTAATTCCTCACACTATCAACCACAGGAAAACATAGCACATTGACCCCTGCATATTGTGGAAATGGAATATGTTACCAGGTTGATTGGGACACCCCTGGGATTCTGTGGTCTGCTGCTATTACTTTGCAAACATAATGTTACTGCAGTTGTATGGGAACATGGGTGTGTTAGGGGTAGGGGACTCTAGCATTGACAGTCATGCATCTGTCCTATGACCCCACTATTTTGTCATTTCCTTCACTTAGTGCATTGGGTTTGCTGCCTTGGGGCCTACTGCATATTATGGGGTGGTCAGTATTGGGCTGAGAACTCCTGTTGTCCCACATAGCTGTCAGTTTTCTGCAGGTTTCCCAATAGCCCACTCTATTCCCTAGCATACATGCCACAGGTCCATACATATGCTACCATAGTGTAGTACCCCATACATTTGTTGTAAAGAAGAGTGACTTATCTTGTGCCTGCAGCAGTTGAGATCGCAATGTTTCAGGGCTGACTCTGTCAGATGCATGCAGTACATGGCCAATACATGGTAAGGTACAGGTTGTGTGGTGTGGCTGTCATCATTTTTACTATGTATGTGAGTCAGAGTGAGGTGTCAGTCCCTAGGTCCCTAGGATGTCAGTGCATGTACTATGCATTGCCTCTTTGCCAAGGCCAGGGCATACTGGGCACGCCTACATCTGTCTACAGGGACAGACTTAGGGGGTTCCTCCTCCAAGTCCCCCTGTGGCTGTGGGGACTTTGGCACTCATGGGGGGCTGTGTGTCCCTTCCCTGTGATGTTCCTGCTGCAGCTGTTTCCACAGGATCATATTGTGTAACATGGTACATACTGTGAACATGTGTGCACATGTGGCTGGAGGGAACTGCAGGGCTCCATCAGATATATCGAGGCAGCGGAACTGTGATTTGAGCATCCCAAACACACACTCTATGATGTTCCTAGTTTGTGCATGTGCCTCATTATGGTATTCTTCTGTAGGTCTGTGTGCATTTCTAATGGGTGTCATCATCCATGGTTCCTGTGCATAGCCAGCATCCCCCAGTACATGGCCATATGGGATCTTCCCCCTGTCAAACATCTGGTACAGCTGTGATGCATGCCAGATGTGGGAGTTGTGATAACCACCAGGACTGCCAGCACACACATTCATGATAATGCCCTGGACATTGCACACGACCTGGCAGTTGATGGGGTGGCACCCCTTGTGGTTGACGTAGATTCTAACCTCATCACCAGATGGTGCTTTGATGTGGACATGAGTGCAGTGTATGGCACCCAGTACCTCAAGGTAGTGTGCTACATGGTGGAAAGGATGCATATTGCTGGCCTTTTCCACAGGGGTGAGGGATAAATATATGTGTTCACTGGCATGTGTTTGCATGGCAGCCAGGAACTGATGGAGTACCCTGGATACAGATGCTTGTGAGACCCCCATCATGTCCCCAGTAGGTCTTTAAAAAGTACCTGCAGCTAGTATTCTAAGGGCTACACATACCTTTGTTTCTACTGGGATGGGTTCCCCTCTGTTGGCTCTGGGTCTGAGTTGAGGGTGGCAAAGCTTGGCGAGTTCTTGTAGTATGTCCCTGTCCACCCTATAGCACTCTACTATCTCCAGCTCATGTAGCCCCTGGAAGGTTACAATGTGCCTGAGCACTCTTTTCCTTCTCAGTCTAGGCCTATTGTTAGCATCACTGCCATCAGTGACCTCAGACTCTAACACATACAGATATAGCAGAGCAGCAGCAGGCCCTATCATTTTGTCGGTTAAAATTCCTCAAGTGTGTATTCCACTGGTGCAGAGTATGTGGGAAAAATCAGATTGTAGGGTGTATGAATACTTTATAGTGGTGTGCTGCAGATGCAGCCTGTGTGATTGGCTGACTATGCATTCTAACTGCCAGGTTTATCATTGAAGGTTTTGAATGGCCCAGTGGCAGTGGAATAGGGCTTATCAATCATTTATACTTGATTGGCTTTCCCAGGCTTTTTCCTTTTATTTATTTTTTTTTTCTTTCACTGCTAAGCATTGCAGCATGGCTTGCAAACCCGCAGCACTAGTATAAACAGTGCTCAGCAGTCTAGACACACCCCCATGCATGGGCATGCTCAGCTTAGCTTACACCAGATAAAACACATGCTGCAGGGCTAAACACAGCTTAGCAGCACAGGACACACACCCCTGCATGGCTGTGCTTAGCTGAGTGCAAACGGGCACTGCTGAGCTCCAGTCCTCTAAAACATAGAGTGACACACCCCTTTGGATGTCACTTCCCTGTTCTACTACTACCTACATGGTTCTAGCCCTACCACGGGTTGTATCTGTGGACACAGTAGCCCTTTTTGCTATTCAGTAACCTCAGCTCATTTGCATATAGCTACTTGAATATATCCTGGATACTTCACTACTCCAGGGCCTGCCTCCTTAGCAACCACTGAAACCTCCATTGTATACTCTGCAGGCAGGGCACTATAATGCGTTCGTTTTGAAAATGTATAATTTTCATATTTTCAACATTTTAATTTTTTTTTTTGCATAATAGCATGCTTGTGCTTTGCTGTCTGTTGCGCAAACATAATATATGTATTAAAATATATTTTTTTAATGATTTGCATTGCTTTTTGGATTCACTGGCCATAGTTTTGGCCATTTGACTGCCTGCAGTGCAATATCCAACCTTCTTTTTGGGCTTTTACAGCCCCTGTTTAAAATTTACATTTTGGTACACTTTTTTTCTGTGTACATTTCTGATACCAACACAGCACATGGGTGCCTTTCTGCTTATTAGATCATAAATCACCCTCATTTCCATGGATTTCACCAGCTTATGAGGTGATTTGCATTCCCCAGACACTTCCGTGTCCACATGCTCATGCACACCCCTCTGCTCTGTTTATTGGATCACTAGGCGGCCGGTTTCTGTGTTGGGGCTGTGCCACTATGCCTACATGAAAAATCACTCCATGTAGGCTTCATTGAATTCCCACCAATATTTAAATTTCCCACACTTTTCACAAGTAGGTCAATAGCCATGGGTACTTCCCAACTCTCTCTGTGGCCATTCTGGTTAAGATGGTTATTCTGAGGCACTGTAGCAATTGCCTCATGTACATTGACAACCCACTTATTCTTAATAAAATAGATAAATTATGCGAGAGGTGTAAATACACTTTAACACTAGAGACAAAACTCTCTCATGCAACCAAAACTAATCCTACAGATGTTGTCAGTGACACTTGCACCATGCCTACTACACATAGATCCTAAACATAAAACTACTCATGCTTTGGCACTTACAGGTAACCTCCCTAAAACACTAAGAACTCTAGCACAGTGCAATCAAAGAAAGGGTTCTCAGCCATCATGTAAACACTTCATTAAAACACCCCCACAGCTACACATAGTGACAGGAATGTCTGAAAGTGGTACTGCTCAATGCTTGAAATCTTAACAAGAAACTCCACTCCCTGCAGCCTTCCACTCCCCAAAGAGTGTAGACATCTGTGTAGTAACAGAGACATGGTTTAATGTTGTGGATTTTTCCATGTTAATGCAATGTTATAATTCATTCGCACCCTTAGACCATCTACTGCATAGGAGGGAACTAAAGATGAAGGGGTTTCAATTTATATTAAAACCAACCTCACATCCAGTCTAAAGTGTATGACCCACTGGAACTCATACATGTACAATGCTCCATAAACAGGGTCTCATACCATAGCCTTACAACTAATAGGTCTCCCTTCATGTCCCAGGAAACCTATACTACCTATCTCAACATACTAGAGTCCCTCACTGTTCAACCCAGTATGATATTCATGGAGGATCTCAACTACTCCTCTATAGATTGGGAGTTGTATGCCACTTTTAATGCACAAGCCCAGTGATTCCTAAATTTGTTAATACCAACATCCTGGAACAGTTGGTCCATTCTCTTACTAGGGGTACAAACATCTGTGCCCTTGTACTAATAAACAATGTAATTTCTTCACTCATCAGATGTGACAATAAAGCTGCATTACTTGAAAGAAAAAAAAATCTGGCAATCCAATGAAACCAAAAACCTTTAGGAGCTTTTCCAAGGCTAACCTGTCTCTACTAAGCAACAATTTGGCTAAATTCCAAGCACCCCCCCAAACCTAGTAAACAGCATAGCATATGCTGAGCTATTTACAAATTCTCTGTACAGCCATATTGATAACTGTATAGAGTGAGCTATACCCACTTGTATTAAGAATAAGACAAACTGAAAAGACAAGCCACCCTGGTGGAATCACAATATCAATCAGTTATACAACAAAAGAAAAAATATTGGCCAATCATAGGAGAAACAAAGCCAAACATGCTAAAGGTCCCCCTGACCAATCTAAACATGCAGCTATGGGGGGTAATTAATACTAAAAAATGCTACATTTGATGAAAAAGTAGCTTCTCAGGCAAAAGCCAACCTCAAGCTTTCTACAGCTATGTTTGTAACCTCAGGGGAAATACAGAACAATGTGCAGATCTTATTTTAAATGGCATCATCCACAATAATCCAGAAGCCATTGTCAACCTTTTAGCTGACAGGTTCAGCTCAAATTCCACCTCCCCACCCCCCCAATAGTCCAATGGAAATACTGTATACCACAATCCACACAATGATTACCAGGGAACAGGCCATTGATGCACTTTTCATGACTAAAAACACTGCATCAATGGGCCCCAATAACATCACAGGATGTTTAATAAGTGGCATGAAACATGATTTCTCTAGTCCACTTGAATCACTTCTCAGCTGTAGCCTTCTGTCATGTTTTGTGCTCAAGGAATGGAAGATGGCTAGAGTCATTCTCCTGCACAAAGAAGGTCCAACTCCAGATCTGGGTAATTACAGGTCCATAAGTCTTACCAGCCTCATATATAAGGCCATGGAAAGAATCATCATGGGCACGATAAAAGAGGACATAGGTAACCTGCAAATGCAGGACCCATCACAGTTCAGATTTATTAAAGGAAGGTCTGGTGGACTTTTTTTGAGAGAGTCACCAAAGCACTGGATGAAGGTAAGACTGTGCACACTGCTTATCTCTACCTGGCCAAGGCTTTTGGTACAATAACCCACTTAGGCATTATAGACAAGTTCACTAATTTAGGTATAAACCCCTTTATCACCCACTGAATAGCCAGCTGGATCACTTAGAGGACTCAGGAGGTCAAAATAGGTGAGGCCACCTCCATCAAGAAGCCATTCACCAGTGAAGTCCCTCAGGGCTCTGTACTGGGCCTGCTCCTTTTTGGCATCTATTTCTTTGAAATGGAAGCAAATTATGAAGGTTTATGGCTGACTAACTTTACAGATGATTGCAAGCTGGGGGTTATCATTGACACCACTGCAGACACTAGCATTCTTCAAGAAAGTGTATCTTTGTCTAACAAATGGTGCCAAAGCCATGGAATGAAACTCAATGCTAGGAAATGCATAATTGTACCCTTTGCAAAGTCAACCATCCCAGCTAATTACCATGTTGCTAATATGCTCCTAAGAGTTGACCCAGTAATCAAGGATATGAGTACGCTTGTAGACATAATCTTAGCCTTGTCTTCGACCACCATGTGGCCACATTGATGAGGAAATACTTTTATGTTGTGCAACTTATAAGCAAGGGCATGGCATCAAGGTCAAAATAGGTCATTATCCCACTGTATTCTTATCAGACCAATCATTGAGTGCAATGCTTCTTTTGGTATTTACCTGACCAGGCATATGCAGCAACTAGAGCAACCTCAGAGGTTCTTTACAAAAATAATACAAAGCACAACAAACCTGCCTTATGCAGAGTACATTAAAGCCCTTTCCCTCTACTCAGTCTTCTACAGATTGCTGAAGGGCAATCTTTACCTGGCTTACAAGGCATCCACAAACCCCACACTTATGAATCTCCTACATATTTGTAAGTCAAAGAGTACCAGAAATACAAGGCCTAATAACCTGAGTTTTGTCTGTGACTTAAACAAGACATGCCGGAGAGACAGATATGTGTCCCAGGGACTGCCCCTCATATGGAATAGCCTGCCCATCCATGTAAAGCTGAGTTCATCTATTACCCAGTTTAAGCACAACCTAGACCAGTGTATGGGAAATAGGAAATTTGTAATGGACCTGGCATGCATGTCCCTTATGACAGAGGTAGCTTATAAATGCCTGGTCCTTAATGTCCTATTTAGATACAGGACATCATTATTCTTTTGGGAAAACTTGGCTAGTCTTAGAAAGCCCCCCCCCCCCCGGTCATTAGCCTAGTAACAATCTATGAATCTATTTCTTTCTGAAGGAACTAAAATGTTTGACACGATGGAGGAGCCATCCACTTTTGTTAACAATAAAATCCTTAATAATACTGAAGAAATGAAGTGGAACAGCATATTCCACTAGAGACAGAGTAAGCTGAATTCCTGGAAAACTACTTCTAAAATTAAAAAAGCTTAAAAACAAGTGAATTTTATTCTCCAATTGCAGGACTTTTATTTTCTGAAACAATAGATTTGCATTTTAAGTAAAAGGTTTGTATTAGACTTCAAGCTCCAAAACATATGCAAGTATGTATTTATGCTTTAAGCAAAAACATTTTTCATAATGATAAATATAAATGGTTAGTTTTACTATATTTAAAGTGAAAAACATAATATATTTCATTTAACTAAACTTAGAACTATATCCTGTAAGAGAATGTCATTAAATTATAAGCAATAGAATTGGTAACTCTAAAGCTGTATAAGTTAAGAATTTTATTGTATTTGTCAACTTTGCTTAGTATGTACATTGCTGGGTTAACTGAATGTTAAATCTAAGTAATATGCTAATTAGCAGTATTAAAGTGTTGGTGATTTTGTTTTCTTTGTTCCTGTGTAACCCATTCATTTCACAAATCATTTATGAAGCAAATTACATTTAAAGAAAGCTTGAGAACAAAAGCATGTACCAGTTGTGTCAAAATGCTGAATTCTTGCTTGCCTTACTTCTCATCTTGAGCTGTTATGAAGAAAATCTAAGTCAAAGGTCATCATTGATATCTGTGAAAACAGAAAAGACCTTTCTTTTCTTGCTTTTTTTCCAAGTATATATGTGAGAAATCTGCTTAAAATAACATTTTTTTCTTAAAGGTGAAGAATTGGTAAACAAGCTAGTAATATTTTATATTGAGTTGTTGCTGACGTATAATTTGCTTATATTTTGCTGAATGTTAATAGGGTATGTTGTAGTGCTATTAACTCTAACTGTACATATTAATGGAAAGGAGTAAATTTATATGTTTGTTACTGTTTAAAGCAGTTTAAAAGAATTCCGATGAATGACAAACTTACCGAGGAAATTAGCAGCTGTTGTGTGCTGTGAGTTGTTTTCACATGCTGTTAAGCTTAGATCAGAGCAGCAGTTCACAATGGCTAAAAACATGCATTCAAATTAAACAAGAAAGAATTCTTTTATATGTAGTCAAGACTGCATGTAATACTAGAATTAATAAAAACAGTAAACATCTTATGAATAATATGCAAATGTACAAGGAAGGGAATATCTAATATGTAAGATTAATAAAAGAGCGGTATCAGTAAATTAAGAAATGCATACACATACTACACTCACTAATGGAGAGTTGATGATTAAATAGTTCTTTGATGGGAGATTTTTAGAAATATGTGTTATATATAATGAGGTAGAATATTAGTGAGAAATAAGACAGAAAATATATTTAAATAAACTGCTTATAAGAAAGCTATGTATTACATATACTTACATGTGGCAGAAATGTGAATGTCCAAGATCTTATATAATTTACATAGAAAATCATATAAAATATTTGAAAATAATCTGAAAGCTGAAATTTGAAGCTTGGTCATGTAAACTTTTTGCATATTGTATGTTATTAGATTCACTAAAACTGCCTGAAATAACTCATTTCATAAGTCACTGCTGAAATTTAAGTGTTATATTGCTGGATAAGTACATCTATTTCATAGAAAGTAAATCAGATTTTTCAATATGTTTGAACCTGGGAACGGAGAGTGGGATTTGAATTAAGCACATTATAACCTTTTAATACAATATAGACTCCACTGAAATAATAATACATTCGCTTTGACCTTAGTAATGTACATACTTCTATGATGTAGTTTAATAAGCTAACGGATTTTTAAATATTTTAATATTTGTCATAAATGTTGCACAATTTTGAGATATTGACACTTGTACTTTAAAAATTAGCTCAAATTTTTTATTAGATTTATGAAGTATGTATATATCTTTTAACATTATAAATATACACGTTTATTGATTTCCCTTTTGTATAGTAGTTTAGTATGATAAGATTATCTGTCATCAGTAAGTTTACAGCTATCTTTATCTTTTCAGGTCCCTCTCTGTCTTATTTATTTACAGTTTTAGTTATAATAATGTTGATGAGTGAATAATTTAAGAATATTTAATAGATAATTTATACTACTGTTACATAAAAAGGTCTATAGTACATTATTTGTTGGATTATTTAATATTTGTGACTAATAGAAGATTATTGAACTTTTATGTCATAATGGGGGAGTAGTTTAAATGGAAAAATGTATAACTAAATTAATAGTCTCTTATTTTTTGACATAGATAATATTGTTTTAATTATTTGTAAGTCACAATAGCATTTGGTTAGTTTTTCAAAGAATTTGTAAGTATTGGTAGGTAGAGAGATAGTATTATAGTTTGTCTGTTCAATAAGCAAACTAGGAACTTTGGTATCCATGGTAGGTTCTATTTTATAAGCAATATATACAGCTATAGTGGTATATTTGTCTTTGTTTTTGTTATTCATGAGTTTTAGTAGCTTAGTTTGTAGAAAGGGTGAATTCAAAAATGTGGTTAAGATAGTGTTGGAGGAATGCATTAGAGTCCTATATATAATTAAATTAAAGTGGTGGATAAATGTCATATTATTTTTTCAAATAAATCTTTTTAAATATGCAGTATGGATAGTTTTAGTCTATATTCTCTTACTGTAAATGGATTAAATAATGGCAACAAAAGGAAATCATTAATGAGATATCTACGATTAAATAAAGGAGGCATATTCTTGCAAGAAACTCATTTGATAGATAAAGATATACAACATTTAATAGCTTAGGTTATAAAATGCCATCATCTGCTTCTTTTAGCAAAAAGAGGAGAGGAACTGGTACACTTTGGAGAAAGTCTACTGTAATGCCTAAGGTCATGGAATCCATTAATGATCCCTAAAGAATGTATACATTTGCAATAGTTAAATATAATGGCAAACTCTATAAACTAGCTATTTTTTACTTCTTCACTGGAATACGTGCAAGAGTGGATAAAGATCACTTAAACTTAGTGCAAAGTTATTGGCAGGTTAGTTTAATTTTAGTAGGAGATTTCAACTGCATATTTAATATAGAAGATACAATTGAACAGAAGAAATCTAAATTACTGGCATCAGCTAAAGCACTAAACAGACAGATTAGTAATAGTTAAATATTGGACTATGAAATATGAAAAAGGACTGAAGAACAAAACCAAACATGAACACCACAAATAGCAATACTTGGTAACTAAAAAGTTATTAAAACTAAAAAGTATTTGATTTTTTATATTATTTTTTAAACAGCATAAAGTATCAATATTACATCGTTTTACTTTATTTTATTGACAGTTCATTTTTATTGGTGGAAAATGAGATGACATCATGAGGTTGGGCTTTTAATACTGAGTAGTTTTGTATATAATTATTCTGATGAAGTTCTTATATTAAAGTGAAAAAAAGAGCTTAACTACACTGTGGTTCACAGTCTTTTTAGCTACTGAGTATTGCTATTTGTAGTGTTCATGTTTAGATTAGTAATAGTAATTTAGTTGATGTAATAGTAAAAGCAGAAGATAAGTCATTATTTTTCATTCATTATACTTATGCACATGGAATGTTTACTAGAATTGATAGGATTTATGCCTGTATAGATTTACTTAATAATGCAAATTATTTTAAAACTATTCCCTGTTTTTTATCTGATCAATATATTAATGGATATAAAGAAATTTCAGATTATTTATAGAAACCCAGTATTTATGATGAAATTAAAATACTTTAAGAGTTACCTTAAGGAAGAACTCTAGTATTTTTTCATCTTTGAATGATAATGGTCAGGTTAGTAAAATCATACTATGGGAAGCCTTAAAATGCATATTAAAGATAGAATGAGAAGGAGAGTTAGAAATAAAATGAAAGAGTGAGATAAAGAGTTGTTAGCAATACAAGATGAAATACACAAAGCAAGTTTGAACAGCAAATAAAAAAAATTAGATAATAATGAAGTCATTAAAAATAATGACAAAATAGTTTTAATGCATAAAATGGAGACAGCTTTAGAAAAAAATAAATCACACAGTTATGCAATGACTTAAAAAAATCTACATAGATTAGCTAACAGAAGTAAGATGTGAAGCAAAAAGGCACAAATCAATAATGTCTGGAATCCTTACACTAATAATCTTACTTCACACATACAGGAGATGTTTAGTATTTTTAAAAAAATCCATGAGGATCTTAATAAAGATAACATCAATAATCCTAATGATTATAAAATTGACAAGTATTTAAAGAAAAATGTTACTAATAAACTTAATGACCAAGAAATATTTATGTTGAATAAGTCTATTACTCTAATACAAGTTAAAGAAACTTAAAAAAAGGGAAAATGGTAAAGCTCTAGGGTTAGATGATAAGTATGGAATTATATAGTCTGCTTCCAATAAATATTTTAGAATTACTAAGTGATGTTTCAAGGATAATTCAAAGTAACAAATAATTCCTCCCTCATGGAAATTTTCTGTAATCTCACCCATTCTAAAACAAGGAAAGAATAATAGGTTAGTTTCCTAATATAGACCTATTTCATTATTAAATGTAAACTATAAAATATTTGCTTCCATCATCGTTGCAAGATTAAGAGACATAGTATTAGATAAATTAACAGATAAAGATCAGACAGGAATTATAGTTAATAGACTACATGATAATATGAAAAGGGCAGTAACTATATTAGATTTAACAAAAGGAATGAAGAAGAAATTGGTCTTAATTAGTTTAGATATCAAGAAAGCTATTGATTCTGTAGATTGGAATTACTTGTTTAAAACTTTAGAAGCATTTGCATTTCCAGAACAGTTTATTGGAATATTAAAAATCCTTCTATAGAGACTCTAAAATATATATACAAATTGGATCTTACATTTCTCAAAGATTGACTTTAAACAGAAGCACAAAGCAAATGTGTTCCTAGTCCCCTCTACTATTTGCATTAGTTATTGAGCCCTTAGCTCACAGTATTAGAAAGAATTACTAAACTGATGGATTCTCAATTAACAAGGATTGTCAATCTAAAATGCACCTTTTTGAAGATGGTATTTTACTATCTATGGGAAATTTCAATTAGTCAATTGAAGAAATAGATGAAATCGAAAAGTTTGAAGAAGTATCACTGCTAAAAGATAATAATAATAACACAGTGCTAAATCAACTACTAGATAGTAAGTTTAAAGATAAATATAAATGCAATTGGGAAGAAAAATAACTAAAATATTTAAGAAATAAAAATCTATCAAGATGCAAATAAGATTATTAATAATTTTGAAAAAGTAATTGAAGAAGTGTTACTTATTAAAAATGGAATGAATGTTTTTTCACTTTTGATGATAGGTTAGTACTTATTAAAACATGCTTTTAAACAGTTTTATAACTGAACGGTGAATGTCTACACTTTTTTTATTTTTTTCAACTACTGTTTGGAGCACTTGTTTGTGTGTTTTTAATAAAAATGATTTGACTTGAACTAGCCTGTGGTTCCCTACTTTCATTAGTGAATTTATAGTTTGGAAAGTTTTGAAAAGAAAGTATTTCTACCACCTGTTATTAGGAAGGAAGGAAAGTCACAGTATGTTTTTTATTAGGTGCCTGAACTCTATGGAATCTTAGATCTCCCACACAGAGAAGTTTCCTCATAATTGTTCTTTAACTAGATCAATAATATGAATGAATGTTTCACTTCCTTTATCTGCAAATGCCAAATAACAAAAACTCTTCTGAAGTTTACTGGCAGTAGCTAGAAAAGTTGTTACAAAAAATGGAAATTAAACTCAATTCCTACAGTCAAAGAATTTTTAAATTTAACAGCAATACTATGTGCAACTTCAAAATGTGATCAGAATAAATGGTTGGGATAGCCTTGAAATATTGATATTGAAATATTAATTCTGTTAATGTCTTTATTGTATAAGATTACCTTGATGATTCAATGTATTTCTAATACTGTATGACAATATGTGATATTGAATTTCTTCTTTTCTGTGTATATAATGTAAATATGTTAAATTAACAAACATTTTCTGAATAAAAAAAAGAAAAAAAAAATGAAGCCAGCACCATAATTATAACAGTTATACTTTACTGTTTTCAGATTTGCCAATCTTTATTAACAGCCTGTTATTATTAATGTATTAATTATACACTTTATTGCATAATTGCAAAATTTATTAATGTATTTATTAATTGACTAACGTGATTGGTGATTGATCAATGTTGTACACTGGTTAACACATTTAAATAAATGAATAAATAAATACTTAAATATATAAATAATAGTAAATAAATGCAAAATGAATACTTACCCCTACATTAGATACAACTTGCCATTAAACAGCATGATTCACAATTAAAATGCTCTCTCAAACACCTACAACCATACATCCCTAAGTTAATTATATTAACCCTCTTTTACATCTAGAATACACATAAACCACTTCAGCCTTTTTTATGAACTCATGTATAAACAATCATGCTCAGCTCTAAATCTAGTTCTAGCAGAAAAAATGCCTACCAAAATAATTAGGTCAGGTGATAATCTGATCACTCCCTCTCCATCACTATAGTGAGGTAGATCCCACCCTTCTTCCATTTTTTTAACCTGTGAATAGAGTTACATTATCCAAAAAACATATTTCTTCAGAGAGTGATGGTGTCAATAACAATAGTTATACTTTAAAACCTAAACAACTCAAAAAGCATTTGACAGCTGCAGTTATGTTCTGTTGCAAAGTCATCAAATACAACAATGGCTTTGGTGATGTCATCTGTGTTTACCACATATTAAATTACAAATATATGCATCTGGAGCGTTTCTCCGCAGGTCTCTGCTGAAAATTGGCTTTGTTCCAAGTTTGACTTTCCCTGTAAACAAATGTTAAATAAATAAAAATAAAAATCTGCACTTCCCTCTACTATTAAATCCACACTTAACCCTAACCAGTTAAAAAAACACTCAAAATTAATTTAACCAAGTCATACCAGTGTTCTTGTAACAGTCCAGGCTAATGAGACCATGTACTAATTCTCTTATTCTCCTCATAAAATTAACTTTTAAACCTATTTCCCATAATCTTTTCTTTACCTTACTGACCCCAGTCAAGCTTATCTCTCATGGTAAGCTCCTGCACACCCTAGAGAATACTCATCATTTCAGCTGCACAGCAGTAATTCTGCAGGATCATATGTACTTTGTTGGCACAATTTGTCTTGCATCTTTTGTTTAAATTTCAGACCATGTTAAGATTCTATCACTGTATAAATAACAAATGTTTTGTCCTTGATTTTTTGTATTTGCATGTATGTGAATATGTACAATTTTTTATAACTCAGATTTTTGATGTATTTTATATGTATTTCTTTATATGTGGAGCTTTTCTCCCAGGGCCTCTGCTGAAAATGGGCCTCCACCTAGTCGGATTTTCCCGGTTAACAAATGTAAAATAAATAAATATATAAAATCTATGGATCTACCTGCCAAACCTAACACAGTTCAATCAACTGGTAAAAATGAATATGCTATCTTTGCAACTTTTCCCCTATTTGCTAGTGCAGAATGCATTTTGCTGTGACTAAATCAATTAAGTACTGATATATAACAAACATTCTTCCTCCACTGTCCTCTGTTTCATCATGATTTCATACACACTGCTTTTCTTCTCTTCCCAACACCTGACTTAATGTCCTGATTCCAGCTTTCTCTAGTTTCAAACAAGTAAACTAAGCACCTGCGCCCTGACTACTGCAGCTTATACATTGTATTCAATGTGTCAGCACTACTGTCACCTCTACTGTTTAACATTCTTCACTTGTTATCAAATTTGATCACTTTAATATGTACCCTAAAACCTATCACTCTTTTCTGTCTATTACTGAGCTGGAGCTATAAGTTCATAAGGATGTACAAGGTTAGCTGCCCTTGCAGGCCATTTTAAGCCTAGCCCATTTCCCCTTTGGCGCTTGAATCAACCTACTCCATTTGATATTAGATTGGCCTTACCCATCCCATGGCTGATGAGCATATATTACCCTTAGTGAGAATAAATTAGATCATAACATAAATAATTTGAGAGGACCCATCCATAGAATGAAGCATTTAGGACCTGCCTCTGTCCATTACTAGTACAGGGAGAAGTTCTGAGGTAAATGTTCAATAGATCTATGTTTTCTATAGATCTAAGGGGAATATGGACAGTTCTGAACTTAGTTTTACATGGATGAGGAGTTTGTCCCAGTCCAGTGGTATTCTCTGTGAGATATACCTGTCCTATATTTCAGCAGAGAAAATTACTCTGTCATAGACATTCTTAATGTAGCCACAGTGCTGAATGGAAAAAAAAAACTGCTATTGCAAACATTGAAAGTAGCCTTGACATATATCTTCATAGATTCATTGGTTGGTACTAGGCTATCGGCCCTAGGGCCTATACAAGCCTAGCCATAACAATTCCCTGGATATTTCTTCCCACAATATTTACTTCTCTGGACCCCTGTTTAGCAGGGTGACTGACATGATCCCCAGGATGAATTTCTTATCTCCCATCCAGTCAACAAGGTTCCTTTTGAAGAGGGCCAATGAGGCGCTCTGCTTGACATGTATGGGCAATCTATTCCAGAGTATGGGGAGTCTCTGGGTCAGGAACCTATCCCTCCAGCATGTTCTGTTCATTGTGATGACAAGGTTTAGATCCCTGGAGCGTGTGGCTCTGAGGGATTGGGATTTCTTTAAGTGGAGCATGTCCAACAGCTCAGGGTTTGACATGGCCTTGTATGTTAAGCAGAGATCGCCTCTGAGTAGACGATATGCCACAGAGTATAGCTGGAGTGTTTTTAGACAGTCAGCATATGGCATCTGCTTTAGGCCTGTGATTTTTTTAGTAAGGTATTTCTGTGGCCTTTTCAGCTGTTGCAGATGTCTTGTGAGGTACATACCAAACAAGGCATTATACTCTATAATGGGTCTAATGAGGGATGAGTACAGTAGGACAATGACCTCCTTTTTTCTGGATGAAAAGCCCTTAGTGATGAGGTGTGCCACATAGAAGGATTTCCTGACTGTTGTGGCGATGTGGTTATCGAAAGTGAGACCACTGTCCACCTGTATCTCTAAGTCTCACATCACACTTTTGATGTTTAGTGTACTGCCACCTATGTGGTAATTCATGGATACATGTTTTTCTCCAAAGGGGATAACTCTACATTTCTTGGCATTAAGCTTGAGCCCATGGCTCTGGCACCAGGCATCTGTTTCTGTAAGACCCTTTTGTAGAATATCCACATAATTTGGGGATTCAGTAATGGCTCCCAGTTTGCAGTCATCTGCGAACTTTGTTAGCCAGAGTCCCTTAGTGTTGGCCTGTACTTCAGAGAAGTAGATGCCAAATAAGAGTGGTCCCAGGACTGAACCCTGAGGTACTCCACTTGTCACTTGTCTGGAGCTGGATTTGGAGTCGGCTACTTTTACAGTCTGAGTTCTGTCAGTAAGCCAGTTCACAACTCATCGAGTGACTTAGGGATTTATGCCCAGCTTAGTAAGTTTATCTATGATTCCAGAGTGGGGGATGGTGTCGAAGGCCTTGGTGAGGTCCAGATCGGCTGTGTGGACCGCCTTACCCTCGTCCTCAGCTCTGGAGATTGATTCGAAGAAGTCAGTCAGATTCAGGAGACAAGATTGGCCCTTCACAAACCCAAACTGGGTGGGGTCCAGTGTTTGAAGGTTGCCAATGGTTTTGTTTATAAGTTGCATGATAATATGTTCCATGCCCTTGTGGATCAGGCTTGTCAGACTGATGGGACGGTAGTTCCTGGGGTCCAGGGCAGATCCCCCCTTGTGGAGTGGGATAACTCTTGCTGTGCGCCACTCAGTGGGCATGAAGCCTGAGGTGAGGCTATGATTAAACATGACACTTAGGTGAGGTGCCAGTTCATTTTGTAGTTCATGTAGTACACAGCCTGGGATATCAACTGGTCCTATGGATGCTGTATTCTTAGCTTTGGAGAGTGCAGTTTCTACCTGTGTGGCCGTGATTACCAGAATTTGGCAATCTCTTGGTATTGAGATGGGCCCTTTAGGGGGTGAGAGGGGGATGAAGGTGGCAGTAAATTGATCTGCCAGGATATTGGCAATATCCTTGGGATCAGTATATTTAATGCCATTCTATTGTAGCTCAGAGCAGATCTGAGCATTGCCATTTAGATTCTTGACATAACTATAGAATGCCTTGTGGTTGTCTTTGGAATCTTTGGCAATTTTATTTTTGTAACTAGCTTTTGAGGATTTTATGAGGGATCTCAGCTTTTTACTGAGGCTGGTGAGGGAGTTTTTTGCATCCAGGGATTTTCCTCTTTTCTGCAATTGTATATTTTTTTATAGCAGGGGACCACCAGATTGGCTTCCTTTTTTGGAGAAGAGCATCTTGGTTCTATTTGGGATGGCACAATTCATGCATGAGTGGATGTGCTCATACAGTGCCTTAGTGTAGGATTCTGCAGTTGAACTTTCAGATCCCGTCTGTATGGGTGTCGTGAAGTTTGTCACTTTTGACTTCATTAGCATGAAGTTGGCTTTGGAGAAGTTTTTTAAGGAGTTTCCTTACTGGGGGGTGGGGGTGGGATGTGGATGTCAAGGGTGATTTGCTTATGGTCAGACCTGACCAATGAGGGGGTGACCACTGATGTGGAGCATCTATCTCCCATGTTGGTAATGACCAGGTCTAGGATATTGGAGCCCCTGGTGGGACAATGGATTAGTTGATCTAGGGCATTGGAATTTATGAATTCCAAGAACCGTTGGGAAAAGGAGTTGGTACCCGAGTAGTTTTCTCAGTTAATGGCAGGGTAGTTGAAATCATCCAGTATTAGGGTGTTTGTTGTATCTTAATATTTTCCAGTATGTTTAGAAAGGTGTAGTGAGAATCTTGGGGCATGGTGGGGGATCTGTAGCAAGCTACAATTTGGATTGCAGTCTTACCTAGTGTTAGTTGCACCTGGAGAATTTCAGATGCATTGTGTTGGGCAACTAGCCTGGAGGTGTGAATATCCTTGGTGAATATGGACACTCCTCCACCTTTAGTGTTTCGGTCTTGGTTTTGTGGCCGAAAAGTGTGGTAAGAGTTATAGCCTGGTATTGCAGGAGTGCTCTCTGGAGCCTTGAACCAGGTCTCAGTTACTGCACAGATATCAATGTTCTCCATTTTTAGGAGCGCCTCGAGAGAGTGCATTTTGAGGTTTAGACTTCTAGCATTGCGTAGCATTACCTTCAGATTTTGGATGCTTGTAACTGTTACGGTGGTGATTTTATCCTTTGAACCTTGCCTAAAAAAGGCACTATAGGGGTGGCAAGAGCTTTAGACAGTAACCTGAATCCCAGGGGTGACAGGTGCAGACCATCTCTGGCAAAGCATCATGGTTTGTCGATCATGTCTTCCCAGGCAGACAGATAATGGATCCCATTTGAATGACACCAGAAGCTTAGCCACTTGTTGAAGTCAATCATTTTGTCCTTATACTGTGGTATAATTCTGGGGGAAGGCAGGATGCTACTCAGGGCTAGGGTCATACCTGCCTGGGCCACATGATCCAAGAGCTCTTCCATGTCTCTTTTCATGTAGTCCAGGGAGGTACGTCTCAAGTCATTCACTCCAGCATGGACAGTGACAGAGTCATATTTGTACTTGTTGTGGAGTGACTTGAGTGCATGCATTATGTGGCGGATCCTGGCACCCGACAGGCAGCTGAATGTAATTTTCTCCTTGTTCAGCCTGGTCAGTGGGACATCAGTGTGCCTGACTATAGAGTCACCTATGACTAAAATGTTGGGTACATTGTCTTGCCTTAGGGGCTGTTGTTAGGTGGCACACTGGTGTTGTGAGCTATGTGCCACTTTGGTTGTGAATGGTGTTTGTTTGCATTTCAGCTTTGGAGGTCCTTGTTGCTTGGGCAGGTTAATATTAAGGGCCTCCGCATATGTGGGTTTAGTGTTGCTATGTGTGGGTGTTGATGGTGTGGGTTTTGAAGGGCTATGAGTTGCTTGAGGTGTAGTGCAGGTGTTAACCTCCTCCTCTTGACTGTCTAGCACAATCTTGGCTGGAGAGAGCTTTGCTTCCAGTTTGGCTGTGTAAGTGCATCTCTCACAGGTTGTAGTGTTTGGTGGTAGGAGGAGAGGATTGTCTGTGTACATGAGGCAGTTGCCACATTGCCCCAGTATGCCCAGATTCACCAGGTGGACAGGAGAAATCACCAGAAGCTGACCCTTGGACATGCCTGTTTAGGTGCATTTTTTGTAAAGTTTATGAGCTGTTTTCCCTTATCTTTGCAAGGTACTTTGCAATTTTAGGCTGTTTAGTGCCTATGATTAATTTCTCCTTATTGACAAGGAGAGTTGAGTGCTTGTATCAGTTTCAGGCTTCCTAGTGCTTTCCAGCAGGTTCTAGAGCGAGTGCTAGTCACAGGGGTTCACATTTTAGAGCTACTACTGAGAAACCAGCTAGTTCTAAGGGAAAATTTGAAGAGCAGACTTTCTGGCACCTGGAATAGTTTAATTGTAGCCTCACAGTGCTGCACGATGCTAAAAATGTGCAAACACGTGTTTTTAAGCCAGAAAGTTGAAAGGGATAGAAATCAGCCCAGCAAGGCTAATAAAATTACAATTTCAGAGCTGGAAACCACTCCTCTAGTGTTAGATAGGCAGTACAATGCTCACCACTCCCACTGGTAAGCAGCAGGATTTCCCTCTACCACAGCAAGGTCTGGATATCTCTGAAGACAGAAAATAAAGTCCTGAGACAAGCAAAGCCTGGGATATGGACTGGCTAGGAAAGGTAGGAAATGAGCAAACAAGATAGTATTTTTTTTGTTGAAACAGGCTAAACAATGCAATAATACAGTAAATAAACACAGAAAAGGCTAACACACTTGAGTGTGTAGTCCTAAACAGTAAATGCAATTAAAACTCTAGAAACTTAGCAATTTAATTTTTTTTATATGAAGCTTGGCAAGTGCACAACTGAAAAACGATTTAAGAGGCAGTAATACAGCAGAATAAGTGGCTAGTCTACATATACAGAGAGGTCTATATATACAGAAAAGCAGCTAAAACATTCAACCAGTTCAGATGCAGTGCAACCTAGAGCACTTGAGTTGTAGCAATATTAAGGCAATTACAGTTATAATAAATGCTCTAAAATATACTTTATATTTCCAAAATGTTTGAGAAGCACAGTCAGAACACAAGGAGATTCAAGCAGTTTTTTTTTGAAAGGGAAAAAAGAGAAACAGAAGGCCTTCTCAGATGTTCTCTCTGTATTAGGTAGAATGAGCTAATGACACTAGATGGGGAGGAGTGTCCCAGATCAGATTTACAGTAGGAGCGGGCAACTGCAAAGCCACCAAGTATAACAACAAGACACAGACAGAGAGGGTGGGGACCAATGCTAAAGCTATTATCCTACAGACAGTAAACACTACAGAAAGCCACAAAATGAAAGTTTTAAACAGATAAAGGAGCAAAGAGACTCTACAGAATGCTTTTAACTGCAAACAAAGCAGTTACCCATGCAGATTAGTTAATTGCAATAAAATAGACTAAAAACTATGCAACAGGCAATAAAAAGTGCTATATATAAATTGCTAGAAACAATAATCAGTATAAATAATCCAAAAAAAGCAGGATGCTTATATATCTCAGATCAGAGTTGTAGTCAACGGCCTTCCTCCACTCTGCTCAGTGTGTATAGACAGAAATCATCTCAAAGTTAGGGCTTAAATACCAGAAGATACAACCTTAGACAACTTTTTTTTTAAAAAAGCACAAAAGAACCTGCCCCCACTAGCCAGCAGCCAATTAACACAATCTAGCCAAAGTGAAGAAAGGCTTCTGCTAATTCAATATGGCCTGTTCATGTGCTTTGAACAATCACTGTAGAAACAAACAGGCCTAGAGCCAGCAAATCTGAACTAGGACAACACTAAAGCTATTAGCCTACAGACAGTACACACTACAGAAAGCCACACGATGAATGTTTTTAAACAGATAAAGGAGCAAAGAGACTCTACAGAATTCTTTTAACTGCAAACAAGTCAGTTACCCGTGCAGATTAGTTAATAGCAATAAAATACACTAAAAACTATGCAGCAGGCAATAAAACGTGCTATATATAAATTGCTAGAAACAATAATCAGTATAAATAATCCAAAAAACAGGATGCTTATATATCTCAGATCAGAGTTGTAGTCAACGCCCTTCCTCCACTCTGCTCAGTGTGTATAGGCAGAAATCATCTCAAAGTTAGGGCTTAAATACCAGAAGATACAACTTTAGACAACTTTTTTTTTAAAAAGCACAAAAGAACCAGCCCCCACTAGCCAGCAGCCAATTAACACAATCTAGCCAAAGTAAAGAAAGGCTTCTGCTAATTCAATATGGCCTGTTCATGTGCTTTGAACAATCACTGCAGAAACAAACAGGCCCAGAGCCAGCAAATCTGAACTAGGACAATACTAAAGCTATTGGCCTACAGACAGTAAACACTACAGAAAGCCACAAAATGAAAGTTTTAAACAGATAAAGGAGCAAAGAAACTCTACAGAATGCTTCTAACTGCAAACAAAGCAGTTACCCATGCAGATTAGTTAATAGCAATAAAATACACTAAAAACTATGCAGCAGGCAATAAAATGTACTATATATAAATTGCTAGAAACAATAATCAGTATAAATAATCCAAAAAAAAGGATACTTATATATCTCAGATCAGAGTTGTAGTCAATGCCCCTCCTCCACTCTGCTCAGTGTGCAAGACTATTTTTACTAAAACAGTGAGTGGGAATCTGTCTATCTCTGCCTCTCTTTTTTTTGTGGGAGGCAATATCCCTCCAAAATCCCCAAGTAGGGGATTGTACCCCTTGCATTTAATATAATCAACTCTGTGGTCAGTGAACTTGATTATAGATAGTATAATCCCTTGTTATGGCCTTTGGTGAGATATGCAAGTCTGTCAATGTACAGATTGTTTGCTGTGCTGCAGCCAACAAAGTACTGGCAGTTGTTGTAGAGGGTTAGGGCTGTGAACTGTAGTTTTTGTGGTACAGAGTTTGATTCACTCACCTCATATTTACCTACTGTGTGACTTTGAACAAGTCACTTAACCAGCGGCAGCTGGGAATTTGGTTTATACTTCTTAACGGTCCCCTGCTGCATATAGCTCTCAACCTTCCATCTCCAAAATGAAGAACACCAGCCTTCATAATGTGGAACAAATGGACAAAATGGGAACACATGCTAACGGCTTACTAACCACTTCAACTGGGAAGGTCATAGGATGGTAAAAATATGCTGGCTTTACTTATAAAAAAGATCTTTTAATGAGGTAATATGATTAATTTCTATTTACCATGGATATCAGTTAAAAAATTCCTAACACTGAATGTGTGATAGACCCTTTCAGTGTGGAACGTTGAGGAACATGAACTTTTTAAGACCCCAAATGAGGTATGTTACTTGTAATGAGGTACACTTGAGAGGTATGGAACTGAAAGTCTAGTAACTACCTATGAGCCTACTCTGCAGATGCTTTGCTACTGTGTCTGCAATGACATCAGGAAATGCAGCCTGTTCTATGAATCTCATTGACAGTCCTGTTCCCTATCAGTCCCTTTATAATACCCGCACCTATTATTTATATGCCACTTCTCTTACTAGAAATCACCTTAGTCTTTCCATTCCACTGGTGTATGAACCAATTAATGCTTATTTCCTATCTTTTCAAGCTATATCCTGTAATTTATCTGCTTTTATTTAACTTCTGCCATTGATTTATCCTTCCATTAAGCTGCCAATGACTCCTTCACAGCTGATTCTCACTTAACCTCTACAACTTTACTATGTTCTTAGTATTTTTTGTCTAACTTTGCCTATGCCACAATATAGACTATTAACTTCTACTTATCAAAATCACAGATTTACTATGAAAATGCTGAATTACAAAATCTTGCAAATAAAAATCTTGAAACCATAAGATCAAAAGACCAAAATGCTAAGACCTTAATGCTGAACTCCTGGACTTGTTCTCCTTGAAGGACCCATGTTAACACTAATTCCTGGGTTTGCACTAGTAGGGACTTTGTATATTTGAGTATTTTTTGCTTTTGTAGACTTCAATGCTTTTCTCTTTCAGTATTATGGTCTCAAGAGTTTGATTTCCAAATTTATTTGTTTCAGCACTTTCATAGTAATCTGAAATAATTATAATAATCCAGTAATTCTCTAGCTTTGTCAGTATTACATTTTCCTGTTATTCAACAAAGTGGGTTTTATTCTGTTATCCTGGTTAGACTATTCCTATGTAACATTCTCTGTTTACTGTTTTAGCAGTAAGATTAATAAGTCTTGCCATAATCTTAATGGTTCAGAGTTTTCTTTTTGGTCCCTAGGGTTATAATCTCTAATATACACAGTTAAAGTGATTTTTAATGCATTTCACTACTAAGATGAATTGTTAGCTGCTGTTTTGATGTCTTCAGAGTTTTTATCAGATACATTATTGAGTATTGAATTACAATGATTTCAAATGTTACAGCTTCTCCTCCTCCTCTTTTAACTTGCTATGTATCTTCAAATTGTCCAGTGTGTTATTTGCAGTTTGAACATCATATATTATTCTATCAAGCTTATTCTGTCCTCTCATCCCCTTTGAAAAGTTAATGGTGTTTTCTTGTAATGTCATTCCGCAGCCATCTAAAACAATTATAGCTGCATTTTTGTAGCTTGTCCTAGGTTATGGTTAAAGTTAATATTAATTTCATTGGCCTCTTAAATGATATCATACATAGAGGCACACTGATATGTATTGTTACTATACAAGTTCACAGAGTTTTATTAGTTTATCATACGTGCCAAACTGTTTTTCATTAGTTCCATATATTTAGATGGAGAATATTATGGCTTTATAGTATCTAAATTATGCACTGATCCCAGGGTTATTACTTAAAAAATAAAAGGATGAAATCTACTTGCAAGGGCTCTATCCCATTACAGATACTATGACCACAAGTGACACACACACACACACACACACACACACACACACACACACACACACACACACACACACACACACACACTCTCTAATGACATACTTCCAGGCAGTCAAGATATTCAACATGATATTCAACAGCCACTGTAAAAAAATCAGTTGCAATAATTTCTAAATCCAAGCTGTCATGTAATGTAATTTTCACTGCTTCACAGAAGGAAAGGACATAATGTTGTAGCATAAGATGGTAATTGTGGAGTGGGCTGGGATATGGACATACATACAATGCTTTCATCAAAGTGTTTTGTTTTATTTATGAACAAACTGATCTTTGTATATGAAAATCCAAGTTACAAAACTTAGTGGGTTACTGAAAAAGGGATACAGACTTCTACTTAACAGGCTTTTACACATATTTTAAGTATACAACTGTGATAGCTGACTGAAGAAGAGCATAACATTTAATTGCAAATCACCCTAATGCTGTGGCAGTTTGTTTGTTGCTGGACAAAACAGTTTAAGTACACATGTATAAAGATGTTTATTAACATATAAAAGTGCAGATAATCATAAGGAAAATGCTCTGGTCAATGAGAGAATTAATTTTGGGAAACTATATATTTAGCTATATGTTTAATTTTTAACAAAGGAACAGAACAGTTGGAAGGTTGTTTTGATAACAGAATTATATCCAACATAGAAAGTAAGCAGGCCTCATACAAGTATATTTTTCAGAAAAAAGTATAAAGCATATGTAAGCATCACAATCTACTATAGCTAAGCTGTTCTGTATATACTCAAAGTGAACAATCACAGATAAATTTATATTCAGTAATGGAAATGTCCAGTGACAAAAGTTTATAGGAAAGAATGATCATATTTGAAAAGTTTCATCTGTATTTCTGCTGCACTTTTTTCATTATTACTTTTTACCTTTTTCCTCCAACCCATTTAACGTACCCTAATTGCCCAAAAGGGGTCTGAATGGAGAGATGATAAGTCAGCAAGCAAAGGAGAGTAGTGTTGCTGAAATTGAATTCGTCCTCAAGTCTTGGTGAGTACCTTCATGAGGTGGACCCTGTTTTTCACAAAATCTCACCAAGACAACACTGGATATATAGACTGTATTTATATAGCATATATCATGGACAGAAGTAGGTCAAAAATTAAAAAAAAGATAGCTGGGTGCTCAGGACCCAGGATAAAAAAAAGTGCCCAATCCTGGTAGGCACACTGGTGCCAAAACTGGAAAAAATGACAGTGTAGAATCTTCGAAATATGGAAACATTCCTACAATGGGGCCAGATCAGGCCCAGGTGGAGGATGCCCCCCCCTGCTGTAGAAGGAAGTAGCAGTCCACAAAAATCACAAAAATGGATAGGCCAAAGCAGAGCAATAAAGATGATAGAGTGGACTATTGAGGATAAGAAGGAAATTATGTATTGTTACTATTATTCGAAAAGCCCAGAATTTCCAGACACAAGATATACAATAAGATTAAGAGAGAAATTAGAGGAAAGAAAATTACTTCCAGAAGAAAAACTGTCAGAAGCCTCAAATAAAAATTTGTGCTCAGTAATACAACAGATTTGTGAAAAACAGAATATAGATCAAGAAACTTTGATCTGTTTGGAAAACGATGAATATATTTTGGAGCCTTCCACAGGAAACCAGTATAAACATTCATTTAATGCTGGAAAGTAAGAGTAGGAATAGGAAACTGTGGAAACTCTGAAGCAGTCAATGTTGAGGAGTGATAGACCAGTGAGTTCCCATATGAGAAAGTAACGGATGGCATGGGATGAAATTGAAGAGAATGTGCCACATGAGGATGCTGTAGAACTTTCTATAGAATGGCCACAGGAAATAGAAAACAAAAAATATGACCTCAGTTTAGAAGAAAATGAGCTAAGAGAAGAGTTGCTTGTTTTGGTAGAGATGGATAGACATATTAAGATCAATGAAAGAAATAGACTGCAGAAGGTCAAAAAAAAACAAAAGTTAGAAGTTTGATAAAACAAATGAACAAGTAATTAAGACAGTCCATAGAGATCCATGCGATATAACAGAAGCAAACAGGATATATTACTGTGCAGCTAAATTGATAACTGATAATGTTCTGCCACAAGAACACATGGTAGTGAGGAAAAGGAAGGGCAGAAATCGAATACCATCATGGAAGTATCGAATGCAGAAAACTATGAAGCAATTGAGACAAGAAGTGCCACTGTTGGAGGAGTATAGAAGATGGAACAGATCTGCAAGAATACTTAGAAAGATGTGATAAAGGCAATGCACAGTATTAGAACAGATCAGGATCTATCATGCTCTATCACAAATAAACTAAAAATCTCAGCACACGTGGAAAACTTAGAAGATATGTAGATAAATATAAAGGAAAAGTACAAAATAAGCAATTTATTGAGGACTCACAAAAGTTTTATAGAGAATTAGGAAACACAGTAAAAAGAATTAAAAAAAAAACACCAAAAAAAGAAGAAATAGATACATTTTGGAGAAGTATTTATGAAGATCCTGTGGAACTTAACAAAGATGCTAAATGAACAGAAGAAGTAAAAGAAAGAATAAGAAGTTTAAAGGTTCAGGATATGAAATGGGATGAAATAACAGCCAGAGAGATTGAAACAAAGTTAAGAAAAGCCTCTAATTGGAAAACCCCAGGCCCAGATGCAGTACCTAATTTTTGGTTAAAAGTATTATCATCTTTGTACCAAGATTTAGCCATGAGTAAGAACTATTTATATGCGCACATCGAACAGACACTAATCTAGCTAGCAACAGGAAAAACAATGCTCTTACTTAAGAGTGAACCTGCAAGCTACCTTAAAATTATAGACCAATAACTTGCCTTCCAATGATGTATAAACTATACACTGGAACTGTTGCCGACAGAGTTTATAGTCATTTAGAAGAAAATTCAATTATGGCAATAGAACAAAAAGGCAATAAAAGATGTCATATGGAACAAAGAATCACTTGTTAAAGTCATGGTGGAGAACTGTAAAAAGGAGAAGAATCTAAGTATGGCATGGATTGACAAAAAAGCATTTGATAGTATCCCACAGCAATGGATAAAAGAGTGCTTAAAAATGTATAGGATACACCCTACACTGATCGACAACATTACAGTGACCATGAAACAGAGACAGACCACTTTGCAATTAAGCCATGATAAAGGACAAATTATTATCCCAGGGATAAAAATTCAAAGGGGGATATTCCAGAGTGACTCCCTGTCACTGCTGCTATTTTGCTTTGCTCTTAACCCATTAAGCTGTCTACTTAACAGCTTAGGCCATGGCTATAATTTGGCACCTAAAAACAACAAAGTATAAAGACTTCTCATCTTCTCTTTGTTGATGATTTAAAACTGTATAGCTCATCAGATGAAGAACTGAAAGAACAACTGCAAGTTGTCAAAACTTTTTCAGATGATATAAGAATGTCATTTGGTCTTGATAAATGTGCAAAAGCAACCTTTAAAGCAGGAAAACTGTAGCACCAAAAAAACATCAGTTTAGGACAAGAATGTGATCTAAACGAACTTGAGCAAGAGGGAGTGTATAAATATTTGGGAATTGATGAAGGATCAACAATAAAACATGAACAAATGTGAATAAAACTTGGTAAGGTACACTTTAAAAGAATGAAAACAGCATTGAAATCTAGGAACAAAATCCAAGCTATAAACCAATATGCTCTTCCTGTCCTAACTTACAGTTTTAGAGTGATTGACTAACCCCAAAACATGTTGGATAGATTAGATAGGAAAACAAGAAGGATGCTTCATGCTCACCACATCATTTATAAAAAATCAATGCATACCAAGCTTATATATATTCCCCATTATGAAGGAGAGATGGGCCTCCTTGAAACTGATTACATGTATAGATCTGCAATCGTGGGACTGCACACATATCTGCTGACCTCACAAGACCCAAACATAGTGAAAGTTTTGAAACATGAGGAGAATAAATCTAAGATGACTTCTCTGCTTATTCTAGCAGAAGCATATCAGTGTCAAGCAGGAATGGAAATCAAACCAGAAATAGATAAAAATCAGGCAGCAACTGAATGTGCCAAAAACAAAAGAATATAAGGTGAGGGACCAGATGATAATAAAAGAAATGAGGAAAATGCATACAGTTGCAAGTATAGAATACTTCTGGAAAAACCTCATGTTGATCAGGAATGAATACAGGAATGGTTAAAGAGAGACAAATTCAAATCAAGAGATAAAAGGTCAGTATTGGTGGCACAAAATAGTGGACTACATACACATTGGTTTACAAAGTCCATTGAATATGTGGGAAAAACAGACAAATGTAGGTTTTGTAAAACTGAATTGGAAACAGTAGCACACCTCGTTGCTGGTTGTGACATACTAATGGCCGAAGGACTGTATACTGAAAGGCATAATAATGTAGCAAGTCTGCTGAACTGGGGATTATGCAGACATTATGGTACTGAAGTGGCTGAAAAACACTGGAAACATGAGCCACAAAGCATCACAGGAAATGATGACGTCTACATCACATGGGATCACCAGTTACCAACAGTTCAAAAGACAGATGCTAGAAAAACAGATATAGTGGTCCATGAAAAGTTGAAATCGCCACACCTAGTGGTTACAGTGTCTTGCATACAGAGGCACACAAAGTTATAAAATATCAGGATCTGCAGGCAGAAATGAGAGCAATGTGGAAGAAAGATACCCAGACAGTCCCAATGGTAGTAGGAGCAATGGGTCTTATAAAAAAGAATCTACAATCGTATTTAGATATATTACCAATGCATGTAACCCCATCTGAACTGCAGAAAGAATCATTACTGGACACATTGCGGGTGCTGCAAAGAGCACCTTTGGCTGACATCAAAGACTGAAACAATACTAATTTCATGAACTTTAATTTACTTTGACTTAGGAATGGAGTCCATTCCCGGTCATGGTATTAGAAACCCAAAAGATTTGGAGAAATTAAAAAAAGCCAAAACTCCACTGAAATAAGCACAAAGAAGTAACTAAAATAAGCTATGCTTCATTACTCAGAAGATTCTAGACTTTCTGAGGTGCATCCTAGAACTTCTTTACAACCCTTTGACTCAATTACAGCATGAACAAAAATGATGAGTAAGGAAAGAAAGTTTTTCTTTCAAGGAAAAATAAGTTCTGTCTGGAATAAATATTTATAGCTAACAAAATAGTAGGGTCCAGTAAACTGAGATGACAAATACTTACAAAGGGGTATAAATCTGATACGGGAAAAGTGCTTACCTCTCCAGAAAAAAAATATTTATCTTCTGAATAACCCTCTAATGTGAAATTAGGATGAAAGAAAAAGCACAAATGGCTACAGGCATACATTATACATCTGATGGTGGAAACCAGAGCACCTGACTAAAACAATGGGGGAGGCAGAATGCATGAGACTCCACACAGTAGGAATTATAGCCCAAAACTCAACCATAGAATTAAGCTCTGTCTGTGAGATGGTAATACTACTTGCTGAGGTATCATATGCATCCTGCTTACACCAGCACAGACAGTTACTCATTGTGTATAATGCTAATGTTTGTGATGGAAAGTGAAACAAAATGCAGCCAACTTGCTAATATATATATATATATATATATATATATATATATAAAAATATGGGGTCTAGGACAGTCTACCGAAAGTCTGTTTCACCGAACGTGAAACGTGCGGTCACAGTTTCGCAAAAGCACTTTTTAATGAAAAAGTGCTTTTGCGAAACTTTCGTAAAAGTACAGGGAATTGGGGGGAAGTGGTAGTTAGCGAGATCGGACTACAGTGGAGATAAGGGAATACTCCCTTTTCCCCACTGTACTGTGATCTCGGAGTGAGAATATAAAAGTAGGGGGGTGTAGGGGGGGGCAATGCCCCCCCATGTAAACATGGTGTGTGTGTGTGTGTGTTTTTTTTTTTTTTTTTTGTGTATGTGCGTGTGTGTGTATTTTACCTTCTGTTTACCAAAACTGCTTTTTTGGTGAAAGCAGTTTCGGTAAACGGTGTTCAGTAGGGTGGGATTTGGACAGTTGGTCTTTCGATCAACTGTCCTAGATCCATATATATATATATATATATATATATATATATATATATATATATATATATATATATATATATATATATATATATATATATACACACACACACACACACACACACACACACACACACACACACACACACACACACACACACACACACACACTCACACACACTTGACCATTATACCACTCAATCTCTGAACATTGAAAATCATAGTGCACTGACCTTTAAAATCATAGCAGAAAATCAGAAAGAGCAGCACTTTCTTATTAATCAGAATATACAAGACCCTTTATAGGAAGCGATAGTGAATCTTTGTATAGGCTTAGTTTATGTATTTAATAAGGTATGTCCCCATAACCAGGTCTGATGATAGGAGGAAATTAGTAAATCTAGCAGGAGCAAGTCTACAGTGGATATAAAATTTGTACACACCCCTGTTAAAATGCCAGGTTTTTGTGATATATAAAAACTTAGACCACAATAAATAATTTCAAAAATTTTCCCACCTTTAATGTGACCTATAACCTGTACAACTCAATTGAAAAACAAACAAATCTCTTAGGGGAAAATATGAAAAATAAAAAACGTATAGTAAGCTGGTTGCATAAGTGTGCACACCCTTAAACTAATACTTTGTTGAAGCACCTTTTGATTGAATTACAGCATTCAGTCTTCTTCCCTTTTCTGTTATATGGGTTTGAACACAGGATGTGTGTCCCATTCCAGCATCAGTAAAATAAGGAGAAAGGCAGATTTTATATATATATATATATATATATATATATATATATACATACATATACACACACACACACACACACACACACACACACACACACACACACACACACACACACACACACGCACGCACGCACACACACACACACACACACACACACACACACACACAAGCACATATATTATGGAAAAATATTGGCCTTACTTGTCTCATAATCATTTTTTTCATTGCTGTTTTTCCATTACCTTGGAAATATTTACAAATAGATATTAAAGTTTGTAGTAGCTAAAAACTCAAAAATAAAGCAATACTAAATACGAAAAAAGTGAAGGAGCTTCAAGGCCAGTAACGTTTAATGAACATCCAGAGTATTACTGCTCTCCTTACCAAACACTGGAATCACATGAAAACAAAAGTTTTGATAGTTTTTTAGAATAACTCTTGTTTATTTCTGAAGGGAAGGAAGTAAAATGTTGCACCTTGGAGCTTTACTCATACTATTCTCTGCATTTTCTATATCATTTAGAACATTGGTATCTCCAAGTTATTTCATTTCAGTATAGGGGTGTATCTTATGCTGATAAATGGGTCATCCTTAATAACTTATTTATTTATTAGAATATGGTAACTAGTTTGGTCAAAGTAGTCAAAGTCCATCTGAAGTGGAAATCTAAGAAGAAAAGCTCAGATTACAATAGTAAAACATATGATCACATTTGCAGTTTAATTGCATTTATTTATTTCATACTGTTGCGTGCAAAGATCTGACTAGGCTAAAGCATTTGAAAGGTCAGGAGTCCAGGGAATTCCCCTGTTGTTCATCAGCATTTGCTGTGGAATCTATAATATCCAGAAAGACTATCCTAATAATAGTAAAGATACTCTATCCAAGCATGTTAAATCCAAGTACCCAGTATCAGCATTCCTGAGACTGTCTAGGAGTATGTAATAAGGGACAGTTATAAGAACTTGAATCTTAGTAACAGAAAATCGTTAGATTAAAAAGAGTACATAAAGATTCCCTCTACCCATCCACTGTATCAGTTCAGAAAAGATTGATCTAACTTCAGTTGCTATAGATTTCTCCAGATGTGGCACAGAAAATTCCACTCATAAAGCAAAAACTGTGGATGACTGTTCTTCTTAAAGAACATTTAAGAAACACAGTAACTAGTAAATGATTTTATGTCAGGAATGCTCCACCCCCAGCAGTAGCACTGAGGATTGACATACCTTAAATTACTATAGTACTGTGGCAGTTAAAAAGAGTACATAAAGATTCCCTCTACCCATCCACTGTATCAGTTCAGAAAAGATTGATCTAACTTCAGTTGCTATAGATTTCTCCAGATGTGGCACAGAAAATTCCACTCATAAAGCAAAAACTGTGGATGACTGTTCTTCTTAAAGAACATTTAAGAAACACAGTAACTAGTAAATGATTTTATGTCAGGAATGCTCCACCCCCAGCAGTAGCACTGAGGATTGACATACCTTAAATTACTATAGTACTGTGGCAGTTAAGAAGCATAATGGTAAAACAAAAACTGTGTATGACTGTCCTTCTTAACGAACATATAAAAAACAGAATCAATAGCAACTTTATTATTCATTGCAGGAATCGGAAAACAAAAATAGAGGATGGCTGTCCCCCCTTAGTGAATATCAAGGTAATCCAGAGGGCTCAAGTGAAGTCTGGTATTCCACCTGTGACCCAGAGGGTGACAGGACAAACAATAAACAGAGTACAATGGATTAGTCCAGATAAACTCACTTTAGCTAGCAGATCTAGTAAGACTCCCTCCTCTGATACCCTCCCTTTGGGATGAATAAAGACATCTTGGTGAAGTTTTCAGTAGTTTGTTCAGTTAAGTCAAGATAGAGGGACAATTGTTTAATTCTCCAGGTTTAAGATGCTGATAGTCAAATCCTTATGGGTTTATTATGCCTAATGAGGATCCCAATCAGCTTGAGACTAGCATCCTTTAAAACTGTGTCCCATTTTCTGATTAAGTTCTCCACTGTGTTGTTCTGCATGGGTTTTTTGAACAGCTTTATCCTATAATGTAGGATTATTGTTGCATAAATATTTGTTAACATCAGTGGCCAAACTAAATTCCTATATATGTGACACTTCTGATTTTTTGGATAAAATTCAATCAGTAAAATGGACAGAAAGGAAGTACTGGTTAAAGCCTATATACAAATATTCAACATTGTTTTGGTATAGAGGCTTTAATTTATTTTTGGAGAGATAGTCTCTTATCAAGTTATATAACAGATTTGATATAGTTTTGTTTAACAATTTTTTTTTTAGTTTAATCATAACGTGTATCATCAAATTAAAGGGAACAGCAATGGGGGCTCCTTTTGCCCCAATGTATGCTAAACGTTTTACGGGTTTATTTGAAACTAAACATTTATACAATTTAGATTTCTATAAAAAATATGTGCTGTAGTTAAGTATTTTAGGTTTATTGATGATTTTAATTTTCTTTGTGATGGTGGTGAAGCATCAGTTAATGTTTTTTTGCAAGAATTAGGACAGAATGAATTTGGGTTACAGTTTGATGGAGTTAAACGTGGCAGTAGGGTAGTGTTTTTGGATGTAGAACTAGAGGGTACAGTAGATGGTGAAATTAAAACTAAGGTATGAAGGAAGTTTGAAAATGGCAACCATTTTTTGGATGGTAGAAGCTGTCATCCACCACATTTAATTAAATCATTGCCTTATAGTGAGTTATTGCATATTTATAGGCTGTATAATGATGCAGAAACATTGGAAAAAGAACTATTAAAAACACGTGTGCTATTTAAACAGAGGGGGATATGGAGTACAAGTTATTATGGAAGCCATGAAAAGGTCAATAATGGGTGATCAATATATTAAAACAACTGAGTGCAATGTATGAAATCAATTTACAGTAGATAGAGAAGTGGGTATTACAAATAAGATTTATTTTGTTACTATATATAGTATTTTTACAGAGACAGTTTTTGATATTATTAAATTTTATTTAAGATTTATTTAAAGATTTAGCTAATTTTTAGCTGACAAACCATTTACTTCTTTAAAAAGAAGTCATAGTATAAAAAATATGATTGTTCACTGCTACTTTTCAATACCTGATGTGAGGTTAGGGATTGAACTTCAAAATATGGGCATGTTACCTTGTGGTAACTGCTCAGTTTGTAAGCATATTGTTAGATATTTTAATATGATTAATAATATTTATTTACACACCTAGGGATGTATTTAGTTGTAATTCTGAAGGCATTCTTTATACCCTGAGATGCTCTTGCAATCTTTTTTATGTGGAAGAAAGCAAAAGGGCTTTCAAAGTAAGATTGCAGGAGCATCTGAGGAATATTAAAAATAAAAAGACTGACAGTCGTTTAGCAGTGCATTTTATTCCCTATCATGGGGGTGATGGTAGCTGTCTAAAGGGTACTGTTTTAGATAAAATTAAAGTTCATAATACTCTGGATTTTAAAAGCAGCTGTACAAGGAAACTGTGCTTATTCTAAAATATGGAACACTGACACCTGCTGGATTAAATGTGGAATGCAACTGGAAAATGCTGTAGTATTATTAGTTGAATGCATTGATTGGATAAAGTTTTAATTGTTTAATTGTTTGAGCCATTATGCATGCTTTTATTGATGCTGGTATTTAAGAGAGAAGTTTGATATGTTTTTGGACTCTTGAAAGTCCATTGACCAAGGCGCTATAGAGTATTTTATTTGTGGCTTAATAAATGTTATGGATTTTTGACCTTTGTAGTGGTATATATTTTGGTGTTTAGTTGTTATATACTCTGCAATATACCCCTCTACTGGGCAAAATGCACACTTTACTAGTAAGGCACCTTTATGATATCAAGTCATCATCATCATCACCAATCCCTCTATTTCCAGTTTTACATGGGGTTAGGGTGTCATATCAACATTAGTCAGTGTGACTAAATCGGCTCCCTATTGAAATGTTAACACTCAGAGCACTGAGTGCTGACAGACTGAAAAGAAAAAAAAAGAAGTAAAAAATGACCAAAAAATACAGGAAAATATGTTGTATCCCCAGCCAGTAGGCCCCATCCCCAGCCATCAGGTTCTAAGCAACTGTCTAGGTCACTTAGGGATGGATCTGGCTCTGAGTGTGAAGATAATACCAGTAAGAATCTCAATAATTCCATTTAAAAGAAATAGCAGATATTAGTAGGACTGACAAAACAATTCTACACTAAGCATTAGCAAAAACAGTTTCTAAAACCCTCTTAAGTCTTTCAAATCAATAAAAAAAGAGTTAGGAAAAGAAGTACAACTAATGATAATAGTAGCCTAGTTATGTTGTGTAATGGTACTTAACTCTGCTTTTCTACATTCTAACTGTTAAACTTTCTCCTGTTTCTTCTCTCCTTTGCTACCTCTCCCACACCAAATCCTTAGCTCAAAACCTCCTTATCTTTTAACTATAAGACCTCTATCTACATGACTGCTAAACTAATTTCATTTATTTCCCCCCATTTTCAGTTCCCTACCACTGACTGCTACAAGGAGCACCCACAGGAATTATAAACCTAAAGGTCCTTTCCAATCTCCTGGTATCGGCAAATCAAAGATTCCACCTGCTACCTCCCAGGAAAATCCCTGAAACAGTGTATGTTTATATATAAACTAAAAGAAATGAGTTTGTGTAACCCTATAGTTCTGCCCTATCTGGTATGCACACTTATCAGTCACTAGGTTTCTGCCTAAATTACCCAGCTTCTAGTCCCTACTCTACTCTTACTAGATAATTTACTGACATTATTTGTACACATACATGGTGAAATTGCCAAAAGTAAAGTTAAATGCAGAAACAGGCTCAGTCAGGCAGTACTATCAAATAGTAAAGCTTACCTGCCTCATACTACCCAACTGAGAGTTTTTTGAGCACAACTGCAGCCTGTGGTCTGAACCCATTCCATTCACTCACTTTGCTCACTCTGCTCCCCTACCCGACCCCCAATTCCCACCCACTCCCACTGCTACCAAACTTATACTTCACCATAACCACACCCACCTTTCACCTACCAAACCCTTACACACATACACGCACCTCCCACTTACACTTTGATATTTTTGTACCCAACTTCAACATCCAATATAGTTACACCCTTGCATTACTATGACAGGACTAAAACAAACTCTACTATTTACCACATCCACTTCACTTCTACTTCTGTTATACACCCTCACAGCATATAATACCTCCCTGTATTATATCACACACACACCCATGTATACCACCATCTATCAAACACCAAGTCACCCATTTCATCCCCTTGTAGCCCCAGCCCTCCTCCACACAACCATCAAAGACTATTATACCCTAAAAGTCCTCCCACAGCAAACCAAATCTCATTGCACAATAAGATTCACCAAGCTTCTATTTAAGCTCTCCAAACTTTACCCCATCCACCCCAGCCAAACCTATCATCCACCAAAGATTCAAATCATCCCTTATCCTGATCAACATTACTGTAAGAAGTAGTGCCAAAAAAACTCATACTCTACAAGCTTTGCTATCCCACTACTCCCCAGATATAGTAACAATAACAGAAACCTGGCTTAAACCCCACACTGACAGTAATGAGATCACACTGCAGGCTACAACATACTATGTAAAGACAGAACAAACAAAAAAGGGGGAGGCATAGCAATCTTATATAAAGATTACCTCTCACTACAGCTGCACAACTCATCAATCCCAGACATAGATAATGCAGAGATCATTATAGCTAAATTAAATACTAACTCTAGTAAAACCTTTAACATTATAGGAGGATACATACCACCTAGTAACAATGCATCTAGTGTTGAAAACCTATTACATTGGTGCTCCAATCACCTCCCCTAAGAGACCATCATCATGGGAGACTTCAATATTGACTGGCTCCAATGCTCCTCACAAAGCCCAACTTTTCATATGAACCTTTATGGGGTCACCCAAACCATCACAGCTCCCACTAGAAAATGATAAAGTCACCAAACTTAAGTCTTTACTAGATTGCATTCTAGTAAACACATCCCACCTTGCCTCTCACTCTGGCCATCTCCCTGATAACCTAAGTGACCAAAGTCCAACATTTCTCTTTCGTGATCGTATCCACCCTGTACACCAAACCACCTACCGTACCATCAGGAATAAAAAAATATTTGAATCCTGACAACTTTATCGCTGCCCTACAAAACTGCCACTGGGAATACTTCAGACATATAACCCTAGATGAAGCAGTACTATCCTTCAACCAGACCTTTCTTGATATTCTCGACACCTATGCACCACCAAGACAAGTTAGAGTCAAAGCCAACTACGCTACCTGGCTAACTAAAGAAACCAGATCCCTACTGAAAGACAGAGATAAAGCCTGGTCACTGTACCATAAAAACAAATCCAACACCACCAAACAAACCTTCCTTCAACTTCGAACAAAGTCAAAAAAACAAGTGAAAACAGACAAAACCAATTATTACCTAAGTATCAAACACAAGCAACAAAAACATCCACAAAAGTTCTGGGCCACAGTTAAAAACCTATTACAACCAGGTAATATTGCTACACCCACTCCAAAAACAACTAACAGTACGGATAGCATAGATACCCAATTAAACAACTTCTTCACAGAAACCATTCTAAACTTAGCCAACAAACAATCTAACATAAATACCCCCCCCAGAATCAGTCAATGGTTCACCCTCACAAGATACCTCCACCCAATTTAAATTGCACCCAATATCCACCAGCTACATCAAAAAGCACCTGAAAAAACTAAAACCTACATTAGCCACCAACAACCTTCCAACTGATTATCTTAAAATCACAGCAGAAGCCGTTTCCTATCCTATAGCTATACTCATTAACAGATCATTAGCCGAAGCACAGGCACCCTCTATCTGGAAATTATCACACATAATACCCCTGCACAAAGGTGGGACCTATTATGAACTTACTAACTACTGCCCCATTGCCATTGTCTCTCCCCTATCCAAGATCCTAGAAAGAATAGTGCACACACAGCTCATGAAATACCTCACCTCACATAACCTACTATCTAGTATCCAGCACAGCTTTTGTCCTGCACATCGCACAACAACTGCCCTACTGACCTTTACCAACAAAGCTAACCAACTTAGGAATAACTCCCAATTTGTATCAGCCTTATTCCTAGACCTGTCAAAAGCCTTTGACATGGTCAACCACCACAAACTCATTAATGTCCTTTCCTCCCTAAACATTAATATCACAACTCTTAACTGGTTCCAAAGCTACCTATCAGATAGGCAACAAGCCGTTCGTTGGCAACAAACCCTCTCTCACACCCTCCCAGTCACACTCGGGATCCCACAAGGCTCCATCCTTGGACCTCTCATATTCTTACTCTTTACCAACCAGCTACACACTGCTACCCCCAAAGCCAGCATAATTCAATATGCTGATGACTCATCCCTGATCTGTGCAGCCCCATCCCTTACAACTCTCCAAATCCTTACCCAAGACACTTTCCTATCAGTGGAAAACTGGCTAACCAACTCACATCTGATACTTAATCCCAACAAAACTAACATCCTAATCTTCTATCCCACTAGAACTGCAACCCCCCCCCAACCTTCAACATTTACTCTAAAAATAACACCATTATTACTCCAACTACCCACACCAAACTACTTGGGATAGCAATTGACAACAATCTAAAATTTGACCTCCATATAGACCAAACCATCAAAAAGTCCACAAGAAACTAGGCCTCCTGTACAGGAATGCCCAATTTCTAACACCTTCTACAAGAATCACCATGGCTAGAACCCACCTGCTATCTACACTTCTATATGCATCCCCTATCCTAATCAACCTACATAAATCAGACCTTAACAAATTAGAAGCCTGCTATAATAAAATATCCAAATTTGCCACAAAATCACTATACAGGTCACATCACTGCCAGTCCCTCAAACAGCTCAGTTGGCTTGAACTCCCACATCTCCTACACTTTAACCAGTTAAGCCTAGCCCACCAAATTCTACACCACCCGAACAAAACTCCACCCCTCAGCCATCTAATCCAGCCATACTCTGTTCCTAGATCCCTCTGCACTGACAATAAATGCTTACTACAAGTTACTAGAGCAAAGTACTCAGCTGGAGAAGGCCTTTTCTCCAACTAGACTGCTAAACTATGGAACACCCTACCAACTACTCTTGCCTCAATTTTCTCATCAAAACAATTCAACTCACTCCTTAAAACTCACCTAACAAATTTCTGGCTCTGCCCCTGCATTCCCCCCAGGATAAACATCACCTAAACTCAAATCTCACTTTATATGCCTTTGTATAACTTAATATGGTCTTTCTCTAAATTAACATCTAACATTGTACCTCCACACCAGGAATAATGTACACGTCTCTGTATGTAAGTATATATTGTAAATGCTACTTGTGAGATTCATTGCTACTGTAATCACAATGAAAACTCCTGTTGATATAACTCATATTCAATTACTTATTGACTTGTCGATTGAATAATTGTCTGAATTGCTATTTTAAGTATAAGTCAATGTATATGCCAAAGAATACTGGTCTGAATTGTTGATTTTTTTTAATTATCATTGTATTACTTGGAGCTTTTCTCCCCGGGCTTCCACTGAAAACGGGCACAAGCCCAGCTGGACCTTCCCGGTAAACAAATGTAAAATAAATAAATAAAATAATAAGCCTTTTTTTTCCCTCCGAGTACACAGCTTAATGCTGCAAATACTTTCAGGGACCACATCTCTATAACTGCCATCAAATAACTGACCTGCTCAAACAGATGTAATTAGTGATATCAAACCAAGGTATACTATGTTTTTACATTTCACCATACAGACTGTGTAACCATGTGAAGAATATGTTTACGATTTAAAATTCTTGAGTCTGCCTCCATGGATAGACTTACAGTTATATTAGGGATATGACCCCACTCCTTTTATTGCTTACCTTTGAACATGGTAGTTATAATGAATTGCCTGGAGAGTGTTGTATAAAATATGCATAATCAAAGTTATTCCAGAACCTGAGGCAAGTACTGTACATGAATAAGGTAAACAATTACAGGGTAATAAACTAACCCGTCTTTTAAACAGCACAGGATATTTTCTTAGTTCCAATGTGGCTGGAGTGCCAATCACAGTAATGCTACAATAGTGAAGCATGCTCACTACATACTATCTTGCGGAGATATTGGCCAAACAGTAGCCTCAGTTTTCCTTGATATCTTGAAAGTGTTTGACAAGGCAGATTATAATCTTTAACTACACATACTTACAATGCTTGATTATAGCACCAAAGTTTTAAAACTTGAGTGAGTTAACTGCTGTGACACTTTGCCACCAGGGTCATATCTATGCTGCTCTTAATCTCAGCATGAGGAGTCATTTTAGGTTAAATTATGTTTTATACATAATTATAATTATACATATATTTATACATATAGAAACCTTATACTGCTTGCTGAAATATTCTGCAATTTTGCATTTATTAACTTATTAGATGCTATTATTGTAGCACAGTCAATTACAGCAAAAACATATATATATATATATATATATATATATATATATATATATATATATATTTATATGTGTGTGTGTGTGTGTGTGTGTGTGAGAGAGAGTGTTTGTGTGTGTGTGTCACTTTTACACTGTACTTTGCTGATAGAGTCAATTCAAGATGAAGAAGTGAGGTTAAAGCTTTAACATTGATAATTATATCTATATTCCTTTAAACTCTGAAAGTGTTATTTATTGATGCAGTTTTCTGTAGTACCATATTTATGCATTTCAGGCATTAAGTGTAGCATGAGTCTCTTCCAGCAATTAGTGGGCATTGGGCACAAGACAGAAAAACATAATCTTTTATATGACACACACACACACACACACACATACACACACACACACACACACACACACACACACACACACACACACACACACACACACACACACACACACACACACACACACACTCTCTCACTCTCACATGATAATCATATCTTTGGCAATTTGGAGGATTTCAAATTCACATGTGGCATGTTTCTTGGATGGAGGATGAAAATGGCACACCCAGTGAAAACGTTCCTGCGCACAGGGAGTGCATACAGAATACATCAGAAGGGGTAGCCATTTCAAATGTTGGGACCTGGTAGAGTGAGTGAGACTCAATCGCCCCAAAATGTATTTATTTATACTAAGGTTGAGATGGCCATCTCTTGTAATATTCACTTTTGTCTGACGTATGGTGATCTCAGAGTTATATATGTAACTTTTTTGGGGGGGGGGGGCGGGTTGCAGGGTGGCTTGCCCTCTGCAAAAAAAAAATTTAAAGGAGAAAAGCTACATTTGAGATTTGCTCTTCTCCTGTATTTTTTTATCTTTTTTATTTCTTTTTTTTTGCTATGTCGGCACTTGGCATTTCAAGTGCCAACATTTCAGTAGGGGGCCTACAGTATGTACCACAGCTAAGAAATCAACTAAATAAAGTGATATGAAGCAGCAACATTAATTGCTGCTCAACTGCATTGCCCTATTATTTGAGGAAAGTATCATGTAAGGACATTGAAGTTCTTGTCCAGGTTACTTATGAGAGTTCCTTTGTTTGTTAGTTAAAGAAAAGTATAATTTAATAAAAATAAGAATTATTGGTGCTAATGATATTACATAGTTACACCTGTAATCATAAGAGAAGGACTGGATGTCCTACTGTATGAAAAGACTTCTTTGTGCTTAATACATATTGTAGCCACCAGGACTTGCTTCTGCTGAGATTGACAGTGATGGAAGTATCTTATTTAAATGTATAAAATACTGTTTTTCCACTAGAAATAAGGGGAATGACAACATACGCTGAAGACTCATACAGTCAAAATGAGCAAAGGACATAACCCTGTGGATAAAGCCCTGATCAGCATTAAGATGAAATACAACAATAATATGAAAACATGATGATGACTGACTTCTATTTTCAGTTGATTATTTTAAGTTTGTATTTTAGACTGCACACTGACGTGCCTTTGTGGGTTTTTTTTGAGCAGTCATTTAAAGGTGTTGATCATTTAGGCATGAAGATGAGTTAACAGGCAAGATATGAGAGGAAATGTACATGTAGGCAGAAAGGCAGGATACCCAATTTGCACGTCAACGCTTTCATCCAGTTTCAGCCCTGCTTTTAGTAATGTTAAAGTGAAAGGAAAAAAACAAATGTGGGTCATGGGCAGCATTATTAATGAATGTTTTAAGCTGTGTTTGTGTTTTAGGGACTATAAATGAAAGAGACCAGTGCAAGAACAATGAAAAAAATATATATGTAATATATATATATATATATATATATATATATATATATATATATATATATATATATATATACATACATATATATATCTGTATATCTGTATGTCAATATATATATATATATATATATATATATATATATATAGATATATATGTAGTGTGTGTGTGTCTGTGTGTGTGTGTGTGTGTGTCTGTGTGTGTCTGTGTGTGTCTGTGTGTGTATATATATATATATATATATATATATATATATATATATATATACACATATATATATATATATATATATATATATATATATACATATATATATGTATATATATATATATATATATATATATATATATATATATATGGGAACCTGTCAGATTGATGAAACCACACTTCTTCGATGACCAGATCACCGAGACCACATCACTGATGGATGAGATCGCTGACAATGGTGAGTAGTGTGGAATGGGATGTATTCCCATTTCAGCAATGTGGTGTGATCTCGGAGTTGGCATATTTAAGTAGGGGGTCTGTGGTGGGCACAGCCCCCCCACATGGGGGGTGCAGGGGGGGCTTGCCCCCCTGCTATACACATGTTACTTTTTGTTTTTTGTTGTATTGTGGAAACGGGAATGCATTCCATTCCGTAATACTTATACTTACCATTGTTGGGGATGTGTGGTGTCGGGGATGTAGTCTCGGTGAGTTGGTCATCGGGGAAGTGGGGTTTCATGGATCTGATATGGAACCATATATATATATATATATATATATATATATATATATATATACATATTTATTTAAATTATGGAGAGCTAAACGGCTAAACATAAAACATAAAAGGGGCTAAGTGTCTTCTTAATTGTACAAGCACACATGTATGCATACACACAGACATCTGTCTATGTGACTCGTGTGTGCGCATGCACACACACACACACACACACACACACACACACACACACACACACACACACACACACACACACACACACACACACACATGCACACACGCACACACAGACACACTTACAGTGCATTTCCCTGGGTAGATACCATGCAAAGAAACAATAATCTAATGAATACAACTGCAGTTCCCACAAAGGTAGGAAGTACAGTTATATTAATATTAAGGGAGTTCAAAAACATTAATTGGGAGCAGTTACATAAATGACTATACATGTAATTAAAAGTACAATGAAGTATTGAAGTGAGCACCTAATAGACTGTACCAAAACCATCATAAATCCAAAGTTTTACTATTACTGCAGAAGAATGTAATGACTGTGAATGTTAATAGTGACTGGATTGTTGCTTTCCAGCATGCTTTATTTTGCTAGAGACATCACCTGATGTTGTTTAAGCAAATATAGCATCCATTACATTCATATCAAAATGCAGACTCAGAAGAGTTCATAAGACAACATAAAATACAAATAACTGACACAGCAATTTGTGGAAACAATAAAAAAAAATTAGAAAAAACTAAAAACCCTTCAATCATGAAGGAGTGAAACAAACGCATATAAGAATGGAGAAGACATTAAACACAAATCTTTTTATTTTGTTTAAGAGTAAAAAAATCTTGTTTGCTGTAGTTTTGGCACTTGAATAGTATTAATGATGAAATACAAGTCACCTGTGTTAATGTGACCTTTTATACATATTCTTTTTTCTGACATTTAACATACAATTGTCTGGAGCACTATACTAGATTCATAGAGAAAACTGTCTGACTGTTCTGTTAAAAGTTAAGCTGCCTGATTGTTTTGTTGTTAAAAATACGCTGGAAAGTACACTGGACAAAGTAAACAAGCAGTGTTGAATAAGACCTGTACAAGGACCTGCTACATTTTTGTTATACAAAACATTCTCTCCACAGTAAATACCAATTTAACCGACTTCCAGAAATCCACTGAAAATAGCAGACATAACATTGGAAAGCTAAAATAATCAAGATGGTATAAAATAGTGCACTGCTCCTGCTGGCTTCTTACTTTTTGTACCATGTCATTTGATTTACCTGGACCAAGTGCTGTGTATACATGTGGTCCATTAGTGCATGGATGTACTTGTAGTCTTAGCCACACAGTTTACTTTTACAGTACTATCATGTCTAAATAATCATTTCAAATACTTATGCATGATTATCTAGTCTATTTAATAGGCAAGCAAGAAAATGTTATTGATCACAAATGGAGGGATGCAGTTTACTGAAATTGCTACAGGTGTTAACAGCATTACAAAATGATACATGGTCATATACTACAGATTAAGGTAGAGACAGGAAAAGAAATGGATAGATGGCATTATACATCAGGGATGAGTTGGCATGTACAGCTGAGGAGGAAGCTTGGAAAACTTGTGAAGGCATTACAGAGTATTTCATTGTGAGAGTTCACGCTGTGGTGGGTTAATCATATTATATTAAAGTAACTGACCGACAGTGGGATCTGAAAGAGAAGATGAATGACTTAAGTGGAGACTAATGAGACAGTCCAAGTGGAGGTGAATGTGGAAATATTCATGATAATGAGTGATAATCTTTCAGACAATGATGGGAATGCCTTCAAGGCTAGGGATTACAGTAGGGGTAGAAAGGACATATACCTGAAGATCTATTAAGATAGAGGAATATACTAAACTTCAAACACAGCTTAGACAGTTGGATGGATGCCCTAAAATACACTCTGGGCTTGCAGGTCTTGTCTTCCTTGAAAATGTTGGTAGAGCCTGAGGGTGGTTATTGGCAAAGCATGTACAGACTCTGGTCAGACTGACTCATATTTCCTGTTATTGTTAAGAGTCCTATTGTGTGTACTAATGATATGGAAATGGAAGAAATGAAAATAACATATCAAATCAGAGTTAGTTCTGTGCCTCTCTGTGGCTTGGGGTACTTACTAGTATGAAAAAAAAACAGAATGTGGGACTTTAAAAGTGCAGAATTGCAGGTACTAGACTGTAACATTTTGGGAGGGTAGGAGCAACTTGCAAAGACTGAAGCAACATGAGAGAGAATCAGTGATGAGATAGGTTACAGAGAATGGGATAACAGGGCAAGCAGACACCAAATAAAAATGTAATGAAGATAAACTACTGAGAGTTTAAGACAGGTAATTACAAAGACAAAGGAGTAAAAGCTTGACTTTATGAGAAGGAGGAAGAAAAAAGGGCATAGATAAATGGCATGTGAAAGTCAAAGAAAAGTTTTACAAATTGATGATGGAACCTAAAGCAGATTTGTAAAAAAAATTGTAAAACTAGGAATAAACATTTTGTTTAGGTATATTAAGAAGAGGAAAAATAGTCAAACCAGATATAAGACCTTTGGAGAGAAAATAGAAACAAGAAGGTGGAAGGAAAAACTTACACAGAGTTCAAACAATTGCTTTGTTTTAATGTTTTTGATTCATTATAATGAGATTGGGAAAGTAGTTATAAACTAGCGGAGATTTTAAAAGGGACAATTGTTTGAAAATACTGACAGCAAATATATTACACAGACTAGGTGACATGATCAGTGATATGATGAAAGAACTGGCAGAAGTGTTGGCTATCTCTTTAAAAGATATTGAATCTATTACATGAGGTGAAAAAAATACCTGATAGAAGAATGACAGGGTGGAGTTGGCATGCAGGGAGGTGGATGGAGCCAGAGAATTATAGATTGGTGAACTTTACTTCAGTTCAGTAAAAATTATGGAGAAAATATTTAAGAGGAAAGGAGTAGCATTTTGTAGCATAATCTGGTAATTAACAAGCAATAAGGATTTAGGGTGGACAGGTGTTAAAAGTCCAATGCAAACAAAAGTTGGTAAACAAGAACTATTGTATCACCTACCATATTTTGATTCGGTTTTATGACTGTGTAACCAAATAATTTAATCCAGATAGATGGGCTGTATTGATATTCGTAGGCTTTAGCAAGGCATTGCTTGATAATGTAACACAAAAAGTAATCAAAAAGCTTTTTAAAAGACATAACAGTCCAAATGTCAAGTGTTTCCCATTCAGCTTGTTTCCTTTTGCTTTGATCTATTCCAACCATTTCAAGTACAAAGAAAACATTTTAAAATACTACTCCAGCAGGTTCTTTATTGCATCTGGCTCTGCAGTTTCTCTGCACACTGCTTTGGCTTTCTGTGGAATCCATAATATTTTCTTCTGATATGCATCATATCATCTGTTACATCATATGGGCAGACTACTATGGTTTGGCTAGTTAGTGAGTAGACAGAGACATAGCTAGTTTTAGATTTTTACATCCTTAAAAAAGTAATTAGGTACTTAATTGTACCTCCCGCAATATAGTGACTGGGATGAAGAAAGTTTGTTAAGCAGTTTTTAATATTAAATATACAGATCATCTTTTAAGTCTGAGCTATCAGTGACAAATGTGAAAGGTGTAATCTTCAGTGTTGATCTTGTCTATCACATACTGCCCTTTGTAGACAAAACGGAAAACAATAAACTGTACGGAATATATGAATACTAAAAAAAAAACAGCTTAAAAAACAGCGAACATTTAAAACATAAAAGCATAAAAGCTTTATCCCATCATCCAGTAAACGCTTTCATCTCTAACTGAGACTTCTTCAGACTGAATGAAGCATGAATTCAAAACACTTTTATATATCAAAACAAAATAATTGATTAATTGAATAATTAATGCTGTACGTACTTTCTCCTTAAATATACTTTAAAATTCTCCTTGTCATTGAGTTCTGAGGGTAGGTCTAACCTGCCAGACATACTCCCTCCACTACAGTTCTTCTTCAACATTAAATACACTGTCATAATTAATAACCTGATTTAAGACAATTACTTTAAAATTAGCTTTGCAATCACTGCTATTAAAATGTTTACTAAGAGCATTTTTGTCATTTTTAGTTTGCATTGCATATAAATGTTCATATATTCTCCAATGAAGCTCCCTAGTTGTTCTTTCAACATAGAAGGCACTATACGAAACACAAATAATCAAATAAGCAACATATTTAGACTTGGAGGAATACCTTCCTTGTAGCTTAACAGTAAATGTATTAATTTTTATTTCAGTGATCTCTGTACATAAATAGGAAGAAAAATTACAGTCATGACATCTAAACTTTCCTATTCTGGCAAAGGTTCTCTTAGGAGACTTAATTTGACCTGAAATAAATGTTTTATAGCTTTTCCCTTTTTATTAACAAAAAAGTTCTTTCACCCACAACGTTTTTACTTTAGGAAAGATACTCAGTACTTTCCAGTTTTCAGATATATTTTTGATAGCTTTCTCATCTACACTGCTAGTAACTTGCACAGTGGTATTAAAATGAATATTGCTTTCCTTAGTTTTAGGTTCATAGGTTCATAGGTTGGTACTAGGCTATTGGCCCTGGGGCCTATACAAGTCTAGCCATAATAGTTCCCTGTTTTGTATATCAGAATATTACTTCCCTGGACTCCTGTCTAGCAGAGCTATTGATGTGAACCTGGGGTAAATTTCCTATCACTCATCCAATCGTCAAGGTTCTTTTGAAGAAGTTCAAGGAGGCTTGACATGTATGGACAGTCTATTCCAGAGTATGGGCAGTCACTGGGTAAGGAACCTATCTCTCCAGCATATCTTGTTCATTGTGATGACAAGGTTTAGGTCCCTGTGGCTCTGAGGGACTGGGAATTCTTTAAGTGTAGCATGTCCAACAGCTCTGTGTTTGACATGGCCTTGTATGTTAAGCAGAGATTGCCTCTGAGTAGACGATATGCCACAGAGTATAGCTGGAGTTGTTTTAGTTGGTCAGCATAGGGTATCTGCTTTAGACCTGTGATTCTTTTAGTGAGGTACTTCTGTGGCCTTTCCAGTTGCTGCAGATGTTTAGAGAGATACATACCAAATGAGATGTTTTACTCAATGATGGGTCTAATGACAGATGAGTACAGTGGGACAATGACCTCTTTTTTTCTGGATGAAAAGCCCTTGGTGATGAGGTGTGCCACATAGAAGAATTTCCTAATTGCTGTGGCGACATGGTTATCAAAGGTGAGACCACTGTCCACCTGTGTTCCCAGGTCTCTTATCATACTTTCAGTGTTTAGTGTGCTGCCACCTATGTGGTAATTCATGGGTACATGGTTTTCCCCAAAGGAGATAACTATACACTTCTTGGCATTGAGCTTGAGCCCATGGCTCTGGCACCAAGCATCTGTTTCTGTAAGGCCCTTTTGTAGAATATCCACGTCTTTTGGGGATTCAATAATGGATCCCAGTTTGCAGTCATCTGCGAACTTTGTTAGCCAGAGACCCTTAGTGTTGGCTTGTACCTCGGAGAAGTAGATGCCAAACAAGAGTGGTCTCAGAAGCAAACCCTGAGGCACTCTGCTTGTCACTTGTCTGGAACTAGATTTGGAGTCGGCTACTTTTACAGTGTGGGTTCTGTCAGTAAGCCAGTTTGTGACCCATTGAGTGATTCCAGAGTGGGGGATGGTGTTGAAGGCCTTTGCAAGGTCCAGATAGCCTGTATGGACTGACTGCCTTACCCTCATCCACGGCTCTGGAGACTGATTCAAAGAAGTCAATCAGATTCAGGAGACATGATTGGCCCTTCATCAACCCAAACTGGGTGGGATCCAGTGTTTGAAGGTTGCCAATGTCTTTGTTTATAAGTTCCATGATAATACATGCCATAGCCTTGCAGATCAGGCTCATCAGACTGATAGGGCGGTAGTTCCCAGGATCCAAGGTGGAACCCCCCCCCCCTTGTGGAGTGGGATGACTGTAGCTGTGCGCCACTCAGTGGGTGCAAAGCCTGAGGTAAGGCTGTGGTTAAACATGACACTTAGGTGAGGTACCAGCTCATCCTATAGTTCATGTAATACACAGCCTGGGATGTCATCTGGTCCCATGGAAGCTGTATTCTTAGCTTTGGAAAGTGCGGATTTTACCTGTGTGGCTGTGATCACTGGAATTTGGCAATCTTTTGGTTTTGAGATGGGCCATTTAGGGAGTGAGAGGGGGGTGAAGTTGGCACTGAATTGATCTGCCAGGATATTGGCAATGTCCTTGGGATCAGTATATTTAATGCCATTCTTTTGTATCTCAGAGCAGATTTGAGTATTGCCATTTAGATTCCTGACATAGCTATAGAATGCCTTGTGGTTGTCTTTGGAATCTTTGGTGATTTTCTTTTCGTAACTAGCTTTGGAGGATTTTATGAGAGATCTCAGCTTCTTACTGAGGCTAGTAAGGGAGTTTTTTGCAGCCTGTGATTTTCCTTTTTTCTGCAAGAGTTTCTTCCTTCTGTTGTATAGTTTGTTTATGGCAGGGGACCACCAGACTGGTTTCCTTTTTTTGGAGGAGAGCAGCTTGGTTCTATTTGGGATGACATGATTCATGCATGAGTGTATCTGCTCCTGCAGTGGTTTAGTGTAGAATTCAGCAAGTTCCCAGTTGCATGGGTGCCCTGAAGTTTGGCCCTTCTGACTTGAGTAGCATGAAGTTGGCCTTGGAGAAGATTTTATGGAGGTTTCCTTACTAGGTTACTAGGTGTGGGGATGGGATATGGATGTTGAAGGTGATTAGCTTATGGTCAGACCTAACCAATGATGGGGCGACCACTGGTGTAGAGCAATGATTTCCCATGTTGGTAATGACCAGGTCTAGGATATTTGCACCCCTGGTGGAACAATGGATAAGATGATCCAGGGCAGTGGAGTTTATCAATTCCACAAAACGTTGGGCAAAGGTATTGGTACACAAGTAGTTTTCCCAGTTAATGGCAGGTTAGCTGAAATCACCCAGTATTAGGGTGTTTGGTTGAATCTTAATATTTTCCATTATGTTTAGAAAGGTGTAGTGAGAATCTTGGGGCATGGTGGGGGATCTATAGCAAGCTGCAATTTGAATTGCAGTCTTGCCTAGTGTTAGTTGCACCTGGAGAATTTCAGATGCATTGTGTTGGGCAACTAGCCTGGAGGTGTGGATATCCTTGGTGAATATGGATACTCCTCCACCTTTAGTGTTTCGGTCCTGGTTTAGTGGCCAAAAAGTGTGGTAAGAGTTGTAGCCTGGTATTGCAGGGGTGCTCTCTGGAACCTTGAACCAGGTCTTAGTTACTGTACAGATATCGGTGTTCTCCATTTTCAGGAGTGCCTCAAGAGAGTGCATTTTGAGGTTAAGACTTCTAGCACTGAGTAGCATAATCTTCAGGTTTTGCAAGCTTGTATCAGTTACAGTGGTGTTTTTTCTCCTTTGAGCCTTACCTAAAAAAGGCACTATAGGGGTGGCAAGAGCCTTAGCCAGTAACCTGAATCCCAGGGGTGACAGGTACAGACCATCTATGGCAAAGCATTGAGGTCTGTCGATCATGTCATCCCAGGCAGACAGGTACTGGATCCCCTTGGAATGACACCAGAAGCTTAGCCAATTGTTGAAGTCAATCATTTTGTCCTTATATTGTGGTATCATTCTGGGTGAAGGCAGAATGCTACTCAGGGCTAAGGTCATACCTGCCTATGCTACATGATCTGAGAGCTCCTCCATGTCTCTTTTCATGTAGTCCAGGGGGGTACATCTCAAGTTATTCACTCCAACATGTACAGTGACAGAGTCATATTTGAACTTGTTATGGAGTGACTTGAGTGCATCTATTATGTGGCAGATAATGGCACCTGACAGACAGCTGACCGTAATTCTCTCCTTGTTTAGCCTGGTAAGTGGGATGTCAGTGTGCCTGACTATGGGGTCACCTACGACTAAAGTATTGGGAATGTTGTCTTGCCTTAGGGGCTATTGTTGGGTGGCACACTGGTGTTGTGAGCTATGTGAAATTTTGGTTGTGATTGGTGTTTGAGTTTCTGCTTCGGTGGTCTTTGTTTCCTGGGCAGGTTAATATTAAGGGCCTCCGCATATGTGGGTTTAGTGTTTCTATGTGTGGGTGTTGGTGGTGGAGGTTTTGATAGGCTATGTGTTACTTAAGATAGAGTGCAGGTGTTAACCTTCTCCTCTTGGTTGTCTAGCACAATCTTGATTGGAGAGAGCTTTGGCTATGTAAGTGTATCTCTCGCAGGTTGTGGTGTTGGGTGGTAGAAGGAGAGGGTTGTCTGTGCACATGAGGCAATTGCTGCATTGCCCCAGTATGCCCAGATTCACCAGGTGGACAGGATTAATCACTGGAAGCTGACTCTTGGACATGCCTGGTTTGGTTCTTTTTGTAAAGTATAAGAGCTGTTTTCCCTTCCCTTGGCAAGGTACTTTACAATTATAGGCTGTTTAGTGCTTGTGATTAATTACACCTTATTAGCAAGGAGCGTTGAGTGCTTTGATTCGTTTAAGGTTTCCTAGTGCTTTCCAGCAGGTTTTAGAGCAAGTGCTAGTCACAGGAAATCAGATTTTAGTGTTCTACTAAGAGTTCTGCTAGTTCTAAGAGAAAATTTGAAGAGCAGACTTTCTGGCGCTGGAAATAGTTTAACCATAGCCCCATGCTACCTGCACAATGTGCAAAATCGTGCAAACATGTGTTTTTATGCAAAAAAGTTGAAAGGGATAGAAATCAGCCCAAATTGGCCAATAAGCTACAATTTCAGTGCTGAAACCATTCCTCTAGTGCTAGATTGGCAGTACAATGCTCACCACTCTCACTGGCAAGCAGAAGGACTTCCCTCTAATACAGCAAGGTCTGGAATAGCTGTGATCACAAGAAATAAAGTCATGAAACCAGCAATGCCTTGAATCTGGACTATACTAGCTTAGAAAAGGTGGGAAACAAGCAAACAAGAGGATTTTTTGATAAAACAAGCAGAAAATGCAATTAAACAGTGGATATACTCAGAAAAGGCAAGTGCACTTGAGTGTGTTGCCTAAAACACTAAATGGAATAAAAAAACAGCAAATGCAGTTAAAAACTTTTAAATTAAACAACAAGTGCACAGTAATAAATGATTTAAATGGCAGAGATGCAACAAAATAAAGTAGCTATTAGCTTTAGATGCTTTAGAGCTTTGTTCCTCATTGTGATACTTTCCATGAACTCATTTTCAATTAGTTCATTAGGATACCTTCTTTTCAAAAGCTTATTACATAACACTTTACCTTCATAAATAAAATCAGAATCTTTGTAAGCATATTAATTCTGTTAAACTGGCCTCTTGCAATATTAAGCTTGGTCTCTCTAGGATGCATGCTAGTAAAATTTAAATAAGCATTATTTTGTAAATCTTTTTTTTACATTTTAGTGAATTATTTCCCTGATTCTTTATGTACCACTACATCTAGAAAATACAAGCTGCATTTATTGCAATTTGATGTAAATTTAAAAAAAATCACTAATATTATTAATAAAGTGCAAATATTGATTGAATATTTCTACTTCCCCTCTCCATATCAAAAAGATATCATCAATAAAATGCTTAAATAAAATGATATTATTGAAAAAAATAAATGGAAAAAATATTGGTCCTTCCCTTCTGCTCATAAATATATTGACATAGCTGGGTGCCATTGCAGTACCCATCTATACCCCATTAATCTGTTGATACAAAGTTCCATTAAATTAAAAAATGTTGTAAGATAAAATAATATCTAAAATTTCCATTACTAACCTAACTTGCTCTGAAGATAGTATTTTAGACTCAACTAATTCTGCTCTTACAGTTTCCATCCATAACTCATTAGGAATGACTGTGTAAAGAGATTTCACATCAAGGGTCACTAACAAATCAGAATCTAATACTGCAATATATTTGATCTTATTCTTAAAGTCAAATGTGTCCCATATATAAGAATCAGCCTTAACCACCACTTTCTGCCATATCTTATCAGCATATATTGCCATTGTTTCAGTTTTATGCTTACTAGTAATGTCTTTCGGCTTTTCCCGGTTAGGGGTCGCCGCAGTGGAACTCCGGTCCACTAATGATTGGCAGTGGATTTTTACAGTGCTGAGTTGCCAGCCCAACACCCAACCTTCAAAGAAGGTGCACCCATTCATGCACGCACCTACCTGCATGTCTTTAAACATCACTCGATTGCAGGGAGGACATGTAGACTCCACACAGAAGGTGCTCCAGCTGAGAATCGAATGGGAGAACCTCTTGCTGTGAGGTGACAATGCTAACTGCTGCATCACTGTGGCATTTTTGGCCTAAGCAGTGGGTCATCTAATGATTTATGGACTTCAGGTAGTCCAAAAATCTTACTTATTATAAGATTAGGAATTTCCAAAAGACTTTTTGTCTCAGTATTGATCCTGCTGTCACAAACTCAGTCATTAACAAACATATCAATCACAGAATATGCTTTTTTGATATCAAAAACATGTCACTTTTTTATAAAAATTAACATCAGCTAACATTTGCAACATTTTGTTATTAAATACTTCCCTTTCTAGAATGACAATAGCATTACCTTTGTCATCTTTCATCACAATCAAATTTTCATTACTGACAATTCCATAAAAAGCACCCCTTTCTTTGGCTGTCATATTATAATAACTTTCTTTAGGTTTACAATTCAAAAAAATCTCTTATTTGTGCTTCTGTGACATTTAAAAAGGCCTGTAATTTGGGTCATAATGGAGGATTATACAGACTTGATTTTGACAATTCTTTGACTGTGGTATCATTATTGCAAAAAGAAATTTAAGTAATTTTCTTACATAATCCCTTAAATTACTTATATTATCACATTTGTCCACTGTTTTTGTAGGGACAAAAGTCCAACTCTTTTTAATAATGTTACATTTAAAATCATTCAGCACCGCCTCAGATAGATTTACAGTTTTAAAGTTCTCATTGAACATACCTAAAATGTTTTGTTGTTCCCTTTTTGATTGTTCCACCTCTCATCTTCTGGTTCCAGTTTTTTTGTTGATAAAGTCCAATGCCCTGAAGTTTGTTTATAGGCACCATAACTTGCTACCAAGTTCTAAGGGTTATGAAGATGCCAATTTGGAGATGATTTACCTGCTGATTTTATTAAGGAATGGATTGAATTGAACCAGCAAAGAGGCATGCAATATGTAGAAATGCTGATAAAGTTAAATAAAACAAAGTAGAATGTTTAAACAGACAGCTCTGTTTTCTTTATTTCTCACTAAAAGACAATATTAGTGGTGAGAATTTTGATACCAAATTCAGTTCTATTCAAAACAATTTAATCAAGGAAAACAAGATTCTAAAAAGCATAAAACAAAGAAATTCCAAAGAAACAGTACTGACTATGAAAGAGGTATGGCATTTCCAGTGCAGGAACTCCAGGAAAGTAGTTAGTCAGCTGGAGAGGGTGAAGCCATAAGAGAAGAACAGCCATTGGCTTCTATTAACATTGAAGGAGAGTGTGTAAGGAGGTCAGAAAGACTGGCTTCGAAAAAACAAGACAATGAAGTATATGACAGGAGTAATACATCTCAATATATGAGGTCTAACAGCTGAGGAGCAAATAGAGAGTAAAATCAGGTATTTCAGCCTGTAGAAGTTTACCAAGGGACCAGGACTGGGAATAGAACTTGATCACAAGTTGCGGCACCTGTAAACAAAGTTCAGGGCAATGGATTTTATAAAAAAAATGGAACCAAAAGTCAAGGTGGAACAATCAAAAGGGAACAATAAAGATTCTGATTTGTTAGTGACCCTTGGTGTGCAGTCTCTTTACATAGCCATTCCAAATGAGTTAGGGATGGAGACTGTAAGAGAAGAATTAATTAATTCTAAAATTCTATCTTCAGAGCAAGTGAACTTAGTAATGGAAATTTTAGATATTATTTTATCTTACAACTTCTTTGAATTTAATGGAACTTTTTATCAACAGATTAATGCAGTAGTGATGGGTGCTGCAGTGGCATCCAGCTATACCAATATATTAATGAGCAGATGGGAAAAGGCCAATATTTTTTCTCGTGATTTTTTTCAGTAATATCTTTTTATTTGAATATGTTATTGATGATATATTTTGATATGGAGAGGGGAAGTAGAAATATTCAATAAATTTTTGCACTTTATTAATAATATTAGTGATTTTTTTAAATTTACATCAAATTGCAATAAATGTATCTTGCATTTTCTAGATGTAGTGGTATATAAAGAATTTGGGAAATTATTCAGTAAAATTTATAAAAAAATAACAAAATAATGCTTATTTAAATTTTACTAGGATGCATCCTAGAAAGACCAAATTTAATATTGTAAGGGGCCAGCTTAACAGAATTAATATGCTTACAGACAAAGGTTCTGCTTTATTTATGAAGGTAAAGTGTTATATAATAAGCTTTTGAAAAGAGGGTATCCTAATGAACTAAATGAAAATGAATTAATTTAAAGTATTATAGTGAGAAACAAAGGAAATGTTAAACATAAAACTAAGGAAAGTAACATTCAGTTTAGCACCACTATGCAAGTTACTAGCAGTGTAGATGAAAATGCTATAAAAATATTATATCTGGAAACTGGAAAGTATTGTGTAGTTTTCCTGAAATAAAAAAATGTTGTGGGAGAAAAAACAATTGTTAATAAAAAAATGAAAAAGCCCTAAAAATTTCTTTCAGGCCAAAATTAAGTCTCCCTAAGAGACACTTTCCCAGAATAGGAATGTTTAAATGTCATGATTGTAATTTTTGTTTTATATACAGGGATCACTGAAATAAAAGTTAATAAATTTACTGTTAAGCTACAAGGAAGGTATTCATGTAAGTCTAAATATATTATTGTTTACTTGATTATATATGTTTTGTGTAATGCCTTCTATGTTGAAAGAATCACTAGAGAGCTTCATTGGAGAATATATGAGTATTTATATGCAATACAAACTAAAAATGACAAAAATGCTCTTAGCATTTTAATAGCACTAATTGCAAGTTGATTTTAAAGTAATTGTCTTAGTTCAGGTTATTAATTATGACAGTGTATTTAATGGTGAAGAAGAACTGGACTGGAGGGAGTATGTCTGGCAGGTTAGGCTAGATGCATGCTACCGTCCGGACGCAATGACAAAGAGAATTTTAAAGTATATTTAAGAAGAAAGAAAAAACATTTATTATTCAATTAATCAGTTATGTTTTTGATGTATAAAAGTGTTTTGAGTTCATGTTTCATTCAGTCTGAAAAAGTCTTGATTAGAGATGACTGCTCTTACTAGATGATGGAATAAAGTTTTATGTTTTTACACATTGCACTTTGTTACACAAATTGTTCTTTTTCTAGATGTTCTTTTCATCTTCTCAATTTCTGGTCCTTTCTGCTAACCTTTTCAGTAAATGCATACAGTCAGAGAATTGTGGAGTGTTACTATGTCTCCCATTTTTGTGTCTGTCCTTCTTGCTATAGCTACTATAGTCCAAGAAGGTGAATGATGGTCTCTGTACATATTACCTACAATGGGTATATTGAGTAAAACTATCTAATTTAGAATTATCAGACCACAAGACTAATACAAAAAGAGTGATACTTTCCCAAAATAGTTTTATAAGAAAGTTATCAAATAGTATATGGTTCCAGTCTGCATTTAATTCTAATTTATTTCTGCAGTATATTCTGTTGGTATCTTTATTTATTTTTGGTATTTTGGAGTAAAGTAAGCTCTATGTAAATATTTTCCTGGTAAATACTTTCCAGTATTAAGCACTGGTACTTTTCCAAATATATTTCAAGATTAGATTTTGTTAGATGCTGAAATAGTATCCTTTGCACCCCTTAGGATGAAATACAAATATTTCTCTTTTACATATTATTTATATGCTATAATAATTTTGTATAAATTTAATAATATTGCATTATTACATCTGTTTTTGAAAACATTTTTTTCTTAAATAATCATTTAATTTATGTATTACTAAGTCTGAAGAATACATCTCTGTTAGACTTATTCTGCATAAATTCTCTAATTCCTTGAACAATATCCAATCACCATTTTCTATTTCAAATTCTGAGTTGAAATTCTCTATCTATGTAGGTTTTTGACCATGAAAGCAATTATACCAGCTTAAAAACTCATTATCCTTCCATTTAGTCAGTTTTGAGTTATTTGAACTTTCTATTAAACCTTTAGTAGCAGAGAAAGAAATGGTCAAAGTGTACCATTTTTTAGGGGTACATGCTTCTATTTACATTTTTTAAATATTTTTAGGATTTGGTTAATATAGGTTGAATCTGTTGGACTGGGTATATTATATTGTAAGCAACTATTTAAAACCAACCTCATTTTACTGTTCATAATCTCCATGGCAGAGGAAGAAATGTTTATTTTTCCTGAATCAAAGAGTAATGACTGTTCCTTCAAATTAGATTTAGAATTGCAATCTAATCAGCAAATACTGACTTTAAATAAGGAAGTCAGTGTATGCATTTCTAATTTAGGCAGTGTAATGCCCTCTTTTGTCTCAGGTTCTGATATTTTTTTTATATGCAAATTTTGGTCTCATTGGATGCCTGAGAAATTTTACGATAGTGTTGCTCATTTTTTTATTTGTATTTTATTTGGAATAAGTGCTGTAGTTAGTGCTACATAAAGAATTTTGGGAAGTAAAAACATTTTTATAGCCTGTAATCTGTCTTCAGACCTGAAGGAAATCTGTTCAAATTATCTGACAAATTTTGAATGTCATAAATCATTTTATTATAATTTCTGTTTCGGGATTCTTCATTATTACTTCTTAAGAGAATGTACAAGTGTTCTAGGTCCCAGTTGCCCCTGATGGGGTTAGTAGCAGAGAAAGAAATGGTCAAAGTGTACCATTTTTTAGGGGTACATGCTTCTATTTACATTTTTTAAATATTTTTAGGATTTGGTTAATATAGGTTGAATCTGTTGGACTGGGTATATTATATTGTAAGCAACTATTTAAAACCAACCTCATTTTACTGTTCATAATCTCCATGGCAGAGGAAGAAATGTTTATTTTTCCTGAATCAAAGAGTAATGACTGTTCCTTCAAATTAGATTTAGAATTGCAATCTAATCAGCAAATACTGACTTTAAATAAGGAAGTCAGTGTATGCATTTCTAAATTAGGCAGTGTAATGCCCTCTTTTGTCTCAGGTTCTGATATTTTTTTTATATGCAAATTTTGGTCTCATTGGATGCCTGAGAAATTTTACGATAGTGTTGCTCATTTTTTTATTTGTATTTTATTTGGAATAAGTGCTGTAGTTAGTGCTACATAAAGAATTTTGGGAAGTAAAAACATTTTTATAGCCTGTAATCTGTCTTCAGACCTGAAGGAAATCTGTTCAAATTATCTGACAAATTTTGAATGTCATAAATCATTTTATTATAATTTCTGTTTCGGGATTCTTCATTATTACTTCTTAAGAGAATGTACAAGTGTTCTAGGTCCCAGTTGCCCTTGATGGGGTTACATTCTGATAAAGCTCTAGCTTCTTGTGCTTTATTTTAAATGAGTGATCTTATTTTCTAATTAAAACGAGGACCAGAAATCATTTCCAAACTATTTAGTACATTGGTTATAACTTTAAAAGAATTATTTAGGTCACTACTGGTGATTAAAATATTATCTGCACATTGTATAATTTTTGATTCACACATTCTTCTCACTTTAATTCTATGTATGTTTGTATTTTATCAAATTTGTGTTGCTAAAATGTAGATTGGCAGAGCAAAGAGTAATGGAGATAAATACTATTCTTGTATAGTGCCTTTTTTAAATCAGTAGATCCAGAAATGTGTGGATATGGTTTCACAAAAGCTGTATTATCTAGCTTTATTTTCTTATGTAACAGCTTTTACAAAGCTAGCTTTATTAGAGTTGTAAAAGCCCATTGTATTTCCCACTTCACATTACTCAGGATGTAACTATGGGTATTTTAAGAAAGAGAGACAGGTTACTTTAATTATGATAAGGTTTCCTGGTTACATGCACAAAGTATATTTGCACCTGTGACACTGCCTTGTGTTGAAGCAGTTCCAGTAGTCACAGATATTTTTCATTTTTTGGCCTGAACTCTGATCTCTAGTCATTGTTAATTAAACCTCTGTCCTAGAGCAGTACCTCCAGTATTTGCTTCTTCTTACCTTAAGGTCTTCCCAGTTTGCAATTAGCATTTATTTTGGGCATCATCTGGGCAAGGGAACATAGTTTAGTGTCTGAGGGAGGTAGCATATAGAAACATTCTCCCTTCTTCTTCAATGCATACTCCAATGGAAAATCTCCGAGATGGAGCAGGATATTGATTTATGTACCTTTACCAGTTTTCTTAGGAAGCACTTTCTTTGGGAGTACTCCATTTGATGAGCTTCTCTGTAGACTGACAAGTGGATTCCTTCCCTTCTCTTTAGGAGAGGCTGAACAAGTATCTTTTGATGAAGATGAAACAGGAGGAGTCTTAGATAATTCCTCCCTTAGAGCTCATTCTGAGGGATGCTATATTTCCATCCCAGTAACATTCATATTTTGGGCCTTCTTTTCCTTAATAAGATGACACTTTCCTAGGCCCTTTAATGAGTGGTCTGCATGCCTTGCAAAAATCCAAAGGCTAGCCCCTGTACTATTTTCCTTAATCAAGTATAAGGTTTACTACCTCCAACATTTGGCCATGTTACTACTGTATACAATGTTTTAAGCCTTCAACAGGGTTGACAAACATTCTTTGATATTGCACATGGATTTTTAGAATATTCAACCATTTTTCTTACTCCTGCCATTTTTTTCTGATCTGTGGACTGTGATTGTAGGGGTCAAGGAGTCCCCTTAGAAGGCTTCTTAATACGGCTTTGATTGCTTGCGTGTATCTTGTTCTACTTTTGACTCTACTGATGAAAATGGTGATGATTGCAGCTGCAGTGATTGTCTGACCACTATGACATGGTTAAGGGTGCCCTATTTTCATGAGGAGATATGACAGACCACCATGATGCACCCTTCTGTGAGGTCCTTTTCTGATGTGCCCTCACAACAGATTGCTGAGGAATTCCAATTGCAAAAAAAAATGTTTACCATGCAAAGTATGTAAAGTTATTGCTCTTTTCTCAGGTCCATCCTGTTCTGGTACAATATTCTATGCTACTAAGAGTAGGAGGCCTCCCTGCAAACAGAGGAAGCAGCATTAACATCAGGTGATTTTCCTTCCTTGAGAGAAGTCACATAAGAGAAAGACTTCACAGGGGTTCTACAGCCATTCTGTTTGATTAATTTCAGATAATATAATCCACAACTATAAAAAAGACTATAATCAAAAGCAAAATGTTTAAAGCTAAAAATATGAAAAATCTTCAAAATAACAAAGGGGTTTTACAAAGGGTCAAGACCCCTGTTTCTCCCATACAAAGGGCATTGCCTGTCACATATGATCATATTGCTATGGAGTAAGGTCAAATACTTGAAAAGAAAAAAATGCATTTTCAGTACTCCACTAAACTAACTAACTAACTAACTAACTAACTAACTAACTAACTAACTAACTAACTAACTAACTAACTAACTAACTAACTAACTAACTAACTCACTAACTAACTCACTAACTAACTAACTAAATATAATAGTAAGAACCTAATAAACACAATTAAACATTTCATATGCTAAAGCCTAAAACAAAATACAAAAGAAAAATAAAACCTACAAACACAACTGCAGTAGCACTGAACCAGCATTCATACTATCAGAATTAATAATCAGAGGTCTTCAACACTAACTTCAGTGAAACTGGATCTCAACAATACTGTTTCCTAATGAAGGATATCATCAAATTTCTCTTATTTAAACTATGTGATCCTCATCTTTACCAACAGTGAGGCCCACGTATGAAAGTTTCACTCTTACATTTTACCCTGGCCTGCACAACTGTCATCTGGAACAACTTGATATTGATGTAGACAAGAAGTAATTTGGTAAGGCCCCATCAGAGCTTCCTCTGGTACACCAGTCAGTGTCAGAGGAGCTTATGGTTTAGTAACATTCCTTCTGCCTCAAGGGCACCATGAGTCCTGTGCCAGCCTGAACTATTTTCCTTAATCAAGTATAAGATTTACTAGCTCCAACATTTGGCCATGTTACTACTGCATAAAATGTTTTAAGCCCTCAACAGGGTTGACAAACATTCTTTGATATTGCACATGGATTTTTAGAACATTCAATCATTTTTCTTACTCCTGCCATTTTTTTCTGATCTGTGGACTGTGATTGTAGGGGTCAAGAAGTCCCCTTAGAAGGCTTCTTAATACGGCTTTGATTGCTTGTGTGTATCTGGTTCTACTTTTGACTCTACTGATGAAAATGGTGATGATTGCAGCTGCAGTGATTGCCTGACCACTATGACATGGTTAAGGGTGCCCTATTTTCATGAGGAGATATGACAGACCACCATGATGCACCCTTCTGTGAGGTCCTTTTTTGATGTGCCCTCACAACAGATTGCTGAGGAATTCCAATTGCAAAAAAAATGTTTACCATGCAAAGTATGTAAAGTTATTGCTCTTTTCTCAGGTCCATCCTGTTCTGGTACAATATTCTATGCTACTAAGAGTAGGAGGCCTCCCTGCAAACAGAGGAAGCAGCATTAACATCAGGTGATTTTCCTTCCTTGAGAGAAGTCACATAAGAGAAAGACTTCACAGGGGTTCTACAGCCATTCTGTTTGATTAATTTCAGATAATATAATCCACAACTATAAAAAAGACTATAATCAAAAACAAAATGTTTAAAAAGCTAAAAATATAAAAAATCTTCAAAATAACAAAGGGGTTTTACAAAGAGTCAAGACCCTTGTTTCTCCCATACACAGGGCATTGCCTGTCACATATGATCATATTGCTATGGAGTAAGGCCAAATACTTGAAAAGAAAAAAAATGCATTTTCAGTACTCCACTAAAATAACTAACTAACTAACTAACTAACTAACTAACTAACTAACTAACTAACTAACTAACTAACTAACTAACTAACTAACTAACTAACTAAATATAATAGTAAGAACCTAATAAACACAATTAAACATTTCATATGCTAAAGCCTAAAACAAAATACAAAAGAAAAATAAAACCTACAAACACAACTGCAGTAGCACTGAACCAACATTCATACTATCAGAATTAATAATCAGAGGTCTTCAACACTAACTTCAATGAAACTGGATCTCAACAATACTGTTTCCTAATGAAGGATATCATCAAATTTCTCTTATTTAAACTATGTGATCCTCATCTTTACCAACAGTGAGGCCCACGTATGAAAGTTTCATTCTTACATTTTACCTTGGCCTGCACAACTGTCATCTGGAACAACTTGATATTGATGTAGTCAAGAAGTAATTTGGTAAGGCCCCATCAGAGCTTCCTCTGGTACACCAGTCAGTGTCAGAGGAGCTTATGGTTTAGTAGCATTCCTTCTGCCTCAAGGGCACCATGAGTCCTGTGCCAGCCTGAAATCCAGAAAGTGGGCTTTTTTTGAAGCCTGTTCCTAGTTCACAATAAAATGTTTAGGGTTTTATTGGTCAGTCATGGGTCTCTTCACAAAAATTGCCTTCTCCTTGTGGCAAAGAGATTGTTAATGCTGAATTCCTTTAACACAGCAGAATGGAGTGGGGCCTGGGCATATTCTGCTTAGACAGAAGAAAAATATTCCTCTGTTTCTTTCGAACATTTTGCTTGATCCCTCATCTGATAAACAAATTCTATGTAGGAAGACCAACACTCATCTTTGATAAGACTGTGGTCAGTCAAGAGGAGATCGCTCCTGGCACTTCATCCTCTAACATCTCAGAGATGTCACCTGTTCAGAAAATAGATGGTTTCTTCATATAGCAGGTTGACATCTCCCTCTCTAGGTTTGACTCCACAGACAACTCCCCACATTCCTCTGGAACTCCTCATCAAGATTTAAGAAATGCTGGAGAAAATCAGGAAATGTCTACTTGTCATACTTATGTGAACAAGTGAAAAATATTATCTTTCTGGGTGAGGTATCCACTTCATCCATAGTCAGTGAATATCACATGACGGAGGCGTCTCCTAAATTTCCATGGCTAATTTGCTTGTTTCAGCTATTTTGTTATATCATTTCCTCATGGAGGTTTAAACTTTGGTGTAAATCATACTGGTTAAACAATATTTTGAAGGGTATCCTCTACCGCTGTACTCCACTGAAACACCAATCTACTTCTATGGATATGAAATTTATGGTCAGTAGACTCATCTGTCTTTATTTTGAGTACACTGATTCAGTAGACCTGAAAGTAATCTCTTGGAAGATACTGACTATCAGGTCTGTCCTGTGGACTTCAAAGCTCCAAGCTCAGATTTGCAGAGAAATTGATTTCGAATTCAATAAGACCCTAATATCTATTATAGAAATAACCCATTTTTCTCTGAAGGTAGTGTTATAGCTATTGTTAAGCCAATTATTTGCCTCCTGGTCATCTTTCCTCGTACAATATTCTCAGGAAGATGGACCTTCAATATACTGGATGCTCTCTCAGCTGAGAATGAAAGGAATTTTTGAATTTTTGAATAGGATTTTTTGGCTAGGCTTATAGCAGTCTGCAGTCTGCTTGTCTAGTACTTACCTATGAACCTATAGGATATACAATAATAATAAAATCAATTAAATTTCAAGATTATTAAAATGGTGGAATTCAAAGTACAAGTACAATTTACCCAAGTTAAAACAGTATGATTAAAATTAAAATGAATTTTAAACTTTAATAAAATGTTAGCTGCAATGAATGGAAATGTTCGCATAATTTTTTTCTTTCTTTCTGTACATATATTTTTGACATGTTAACATTTTACATAGATGAGTGTGTGTGTATATATATATATATATATATATATATATATATATATATATATATATGTGTGTGTGTGTGTGTGTTAACAAACTGTGAACACTCATAAGAGCAAACACAGACAAAGAGAACATTTTGCATCGAACTGTAAAATGATCTCACATCAAAAATTGAAAACTAATTTTTAGCAGGGGAAAGCCACTCTGCAACTGCACTCTCCTTGCTAATTGTATATACTAATGCTGAGATCAGAAAACAGTGGGATAGGGACAAATTCCCTTACCCCACCGCAATTCGATCCAATGCAAAAGGCTGCTGGTAGAAACTCCATTTAACAGAACATCACTCACCTGAGTGTTTGCTTTTTTACAGTAGTAAAAAGCGTTTGTCCATGTGATCATTTGCACTTGTCTCTTCAATTATATATATATATATATATATATATATATATATATATGTGTGTGTGTGAGTGTGTGTGTGTGTGTGTGTGTGTGTGTGTGTGTGTGTGTGTGTGTGTGTGTGTGTGTGTGTGTATGCATATGTGTGTGTATATCTCTACATTAGTCACACAAAACAGCCAATATCAAAATGAGGAAAAATCCTCAATATTCAAATGATTGGAAAAACAAACAAAAAGCACAAAACAGTGTTTTTGCAGGGGGCAAAACTACTAGCACTCCCACACCTCATGCCATGAATCCCTGAACCCCACTGTTTGCGATCCTGCACAGAAAGCAGGCCAACATGATAGATCATAATTTATTTTCTGTAATAATCGCTCAATTTGACCACCTCAGTGACACCTCTCTCTCTCTCTCTCTCTCTCTCTCTATATATATATATATATATAAAACTTGAAATTCATATGGTTGAGACTGCATGGTCGAGTTTCTGAAAACTTAAATAAAAAAAAAAAATCTACATTTTTGCAGGGGCCAAGCCCCCAACACCTTCCATGTGGGGGGCTGTGTCACCTACATTCCCTGCAAATTATATTTACCAGCTCTGAGATTGCACAAGAGTGGGATAAAGGGTAAATTCCCAATTGTAGGACTTCTATGTAGATGGTACAGTGGGGATTGTGGAATTTGCCCTTTTCCCTATTGTACTATGTTCTAGGACTTGGTATGGGACTTGGTATGGGATGCAGGGGGGGGGGGGGTTCCCCTCCTGCAAAAACATATATTTTTTTTTAATTCAAGTTTTCATAAATGGCATCTAAGTTCAAGGAAGTCATTGTTCCACTGTATTTGGCATTTATCAGACCTATCATTGAGTACAATGGCTCCTTTGGTATGTACTTACACAGGCATATCCAACAACTGGAACGTCCACAGAGGTGCCTCACTAAAAGAAGAGGACATAAGTAATATGCCCTATGCAGACCACCTCACGGTCCTATCCCTGTATTCTGTCTCCTACAGGCTTTTGAGGGGAGATGCATGCCTGGCATATAGGGCATTGTCGGACCCACTCTGATGGATCTCCTGCATAGCCACAAAACAAACAGTACCAGAATTACCCATTCTAAAGACTTAAACTTTGCCTGTGATATAAATAGGACCTGCTGGAGAGATAGGTATGTATCCCAGAGACTACCCCATCTGTGGAACAGGCTCCCCATCCATGTGAAGCAGAGTTCCTCCCTAATCCAATTCAAGTGTAACTTAGATAATTGGATGGGAAACCAGAAATTCATCCCTGGTTTGGCACCTATGTCTTTGATGCAAAGAGGTAACCTGTAAATGGTTCATCTCCCAGGCCCATGCTTACACTTGAAACAAACAAATGACACAAAGCCAAAGCTGGAACTGTGCAAACTTTACTGGTGCTTCCTGGTACCTTGACTTTTACCTTCAAGAGAATAATTTTACACCATGCTACAGTCCTTTACATAACAAAATTGCCCCATTTAACAATTAACCAAATTTAACTAAATTTAAACATCACGCCCCACCATAAAGTGACAAAGTACCAAAATACAAAAAAAAATGACATGAAAATGCATATAAAAAAGTGTATAAAAATACATAAACACACACACACACACACACACACACACATATATATATATATATATATATATATATATATATATATTTTTTTTTTTTTTTTTTTTTTTTAAATACTACACATAGAGTGAATTTAATTATCAAACATTGATATTCACTTCTTGAGTCATAGCATTCGGATATAAACTTCCAAAATTAATAATAAACTTTGTTTCAGCCTGCAATCACTTATTTAAATAATCATCTCATTGATTATAAAGGGGTTTGGCAAAACACCCCCACATAAATAACAGCAGTTTTTTTGAAAAAGGCCTAAAATGCACCTCACAATTTTTTCCATCATAAAAACTCTACATTAAGAAATTGCATAAATTGCCTATCTGTTTTGTGAGTGAATTGCAAATCAAAAGAATTAATTTGTAAATCCTTCATGAACTCCTAAAATTCATCCATATCACCTCTACACACAAATATCAAGTGATCAATAAACCTTTTATAAACAACTACATGTTGTGCATAAAAGTTTGTATTGTAAATAAACATGTTTTCAAAATAATTCCTGAAAATTATTGCATATGATAGGGCATATGATGCCCCCACTGCAGTCCCTTCTTTCTGCAAAAAACATGTTTACCAAACTTGAAACATTTATGTGTAAGGGAGAACTCTAACTGTTGAAGTAAATAACTTGTCTGAGGGCCTTCATCCATCATTCTACCCACTGCTTTCAAACCCCAAACATTATTGATGCTAGTATATAAAGCCCTAACATCTACAGAAGCCCAATAAAAATCTTCCCTTCACTTCATTCCACCAACTAAATCAGAGAATTCTTTACTATTCTTAATGTGAGAAATGATCCTAGATAAACAGATTTTCAACTGAGCATCCAAAAATATACCCGCATTTTGTAAATATGCTCCTACTCCTGATACAACAGGTCTCCCTGGTGGATTCTCCAGATTTTTATGGACTTTGGGTATGATAAAAAATTTGGCATGTTTGGGGTTCTTCACATGCAATTTCTTAACATCAGATGAAGTGAAAAAACCTAACCTTTCACCCCTCTCTTATAATTCCAACAAAAGGGAATTATAATGAAGCACAGGATTGGCATCCAATTTTTCGTACACAGTGACATAATTTAACCAATCTTCAGCCATTTTGTTATATCTTTCTCTAAATATGATGACCCAGTTACCCACTTTGTAAGCCTGAGTGAAAACATAATCCTTACTCACTTCATGCAGCCTTTGCAAAGCTAGCCAGTCATCTTTACTTAAATTGTAAGTCTTATGTTTGCTAATAAATGTAAAATATTCACATTCTAACGGCTTACACAAAACATTTTCAAACAAATTAATGGCTGAGGACAATTTAGAAGGTAAAAAGGTGCTTGTATATGGAACATGAGGTACATTCAATTTACCACATCCGATAACAAAACTGGATGCTTACATTTATCAAGGGTATCAGAACTTGTCAGAGATTTGGGATGCATGGCTAGGCTTAAAAAGGCCCTTGTGGTTGTTAGCCTAGTAAACACCTATGAACATATATATATATATATATATATATATATATATATATATATATATATATATATATATATGGGTCTATTTCATTTGATCGAAAGACCATTTGACCCAAACCCATTTGATTGAAATTTCATTTGATCGAAAACCAGTATTCAAGGCAAATAACAGTGATTTGTCCCCCTCCCCAATGTCGTGGGATACTGGAGTTGGTATATATAGTTAGGGGGTGTGGGGGGTGAAGCCCCCCACCTAGTTTCCTTTAAAAGAAGAAAATAAAACAAAAAGTACAGATTTTAAACGAAAATAGGTGGAGAGCTTTGCCCCCCCCCCACACCCACCAATATGGGGGCTGAGCCCCCCAACTATATATACCAACTCCAGGGTTGCACGACATTGGGAAGGGGGACAAATCCCTGTTATTTTCCTTGAATACTGATTTTCGATCAAATGAAATTTAGATCAAATTGGTTTAGGTCAAATGGTCTTTTGATCAAATGAAGTAGACCTATACGTTACATGTCTTTGATCATGCATTACTTTTGTCAACAGATGGAAGTGCAGGGTTGTTTGGCTAAACGTCCAGTTTGTTGAATGGATATTTTATCGGACATGTGCTTTGTCATAACAGGTAAGTAGGTGTGTGTGTGTGTGTGTGTATGTGTGTGTGTGTGTGTGTGTGTGTGTGTGTGTGTGTGTGTGTGTGTGTGTGTGTGTGTGTGTCTGCGTCTGTGTGTGCGAGATGTTTCTGGGTTAGGCTTAGAGCAAAGGTCGGGAAAATGAATAGATTTAGTGTATGATTGATTGCGTGTGTTTTAGGGTTAGGGTAAAGGTTAGGTAAATTTGGATGCATGTGTGTGTGTGTATGTGTGGGTCTGTGGCTGTCTTTTTTTGTGGTAGTGTTACAGAAAGTTTTTTAAGTTAATATGTAGAGTTAGGGGCAGGTGCAGGGTTACCGTTACCATGCATTACCAAGGTGGTGCAGGCTGTCATTCACAATAGAATGAAAGGTATGATATGCATGTGCACTTTTTCATGGATGTGGGGGTTGTAAATAGAATAGAGGTGAGAAGTCAGATGGATATAGAAAATAGGTATGAGAGATGCAGCTCTTTTACAAAAGCTAATATGGAGGAGGAAAATAACCCTTATATAGAACATGAGGAAAGGGGCGATAGTCTTCTAACTGATAGTAGTTTAAAACTGGTAGATTAAACTGAAATAAAAAAAAATAAAAAAAAAATATATATATATATATATATATATATATATATATATATATATATATATATATATATATTGTAGACTAGGTGCAGGTATAAGGGGGAAATGATTTCTGGGTGAACAGATATGACAATTAATTTTAAAAGCAAATACAGAGGAGGAAAACAATTTCTGTCTAGAGCACGGGGAAAAGAGTGATTGTCTTCATTTTGATATTAGTTTAGAATTGGTGGTTCAAACTGCAATTAAAAAAGATAAATATGGTTGGCAAGGCAAAGGTAAAAATAAGAAAATTGCCTTTAGAAAGGAAGATGGAGATAATGAAGCGAAAAATGGAAATAGAGCATAAATAAATAGATGAAGAAGTCTTATTATTAATCAGAACATGAAAGACAATGAAACTGTTAAAGGGAATGAAAATACTATCTATCTATATATATATATATATATATATATATATATATATATATATATATATATATATATATATATATACGGTTCTACCTCACATAAACGAAACACCACAACACCGACAACGCAATCACCGACACCACATAACCGACAGTACAAAAACACGAAATCCCACATGCCCGACAACGAAATAACCGACGGTACACAAACACAAAACCTCATACACTTCACACACCACAATCAACAACCAAAACACATTCCCCGTCCAAAAACCACATACACAACACAAGCACACCAAAATCCCTACAAACCCACACATACACAACTACCGACAACCCTGACCCAAACCCTAACCCTAAGGTCCGTCACTACCGCACACTTACCTGACCCGCTCCCTAACCCTAACTCACTTATCCGCCCTAACCCAAACACAATCACTACCGCACACTTACCTGACCCGCTCCCTAACCCTAACTCACTTAACCCACCCCTATCCCCACTTACCTTACTTGCACCCTAACGTCCGTCACTACCGCATACTTACACAGCCTTTTCCCATTTCGGCATCCTCGGCGTCGGTGCTTTCATCCGTCGGGTCGGTCTTCTGCTTGTCGATCTTCTAGGTCCCGTCGCGTCGGTCTTCTGCGCTGTCAATCTTCTGGGGCTCGCGATTTCCCTGTCGATGTTCCGGCGTGTCGTTGAAGTGAGGTAGAACCATATATACACATATATATTTTTGTATTTTGGTGACTCTCATTTAATTCAACAATTGAAGAAAGAAAGTTTTACACTTAATGAGTTAAAAGGTGCAAGACTAAAAGCTGTTTCAACAATCTGTGAGATGCTATTAAATAGCAAAAAATAACTATAGAGAATTGATTGTAATATCAGGAGGAAATGATTTATTAATTTTTCTTTTGGAGCGTACAAAAGGATATATTGCTAAAATATATGTGATTTGTTTAGAAAACAAAGTGAATTCGGGTCTAAATTAAAAGCACAAAGGTGTACTTACCCGAATACCTAAACGCCAACACGTCTTCATTGAACCCAAAAACATCGGTCATCCTGAAGCATGAAATCTGAAATGTCGAATTGTCATGGTTGGCCCTTCTGCAGTATAGTTCCGTAAGGTGGTGTGCGATAGTTACGGACCTTAGAGTTAGGGTGCGGTTAAGGTAAGTGCATAGATGGTAATGTATGTGAGATTTAGTGTAGGGTTAGAATTAGGGTTTTGTTAAGTGTATGTGTGTGGATTATTTAGTTTGTTTGGGTATAGTTTCTTAAGGTAAGTATGTGATAGTTACGGACCTTAGGGTTAGGGTGCGGGTTAAGGTAAGTGCATACATGGTGGTATATGCAAGATTTAGTGTAGGGTTAGAAGCAAGGTTTAGTTTAGGGTTAGAAGTAGGGTTTTGTTAGTGTATGTATGTGGTTTATTTAGTTTGTTTGGGTAGGTAGTATGTAGCGGGCGGTGGGGTGGGACAACTATGACAGTTAGAGTTTTTGAATTTCGCGGTTTAGGGCGTTCGGTGTATTTGCGGTTCACGGAATATGTGTCGGTGTTTAGGCATTCGGGTAAGTAAACCTTTCTGCTTTTAATATAGAATAAGTGAATTCAACATTTTGTGAAATTCCCCCATGTCTTATATTTTCTGATTATAAATTTACAAAAGCTACAATTTTGAATACTTGTTTAATAAGACAAGGATATTAAAGGGTTTTAAAGTAGTACCATTGTAGGAAGAAACTGTAATGAATTTTGAAATGTATTCCAAGGAATTGTTACATTTTAGTAACAAAGGAAACAATCTTTTTGACTCAATTATTGAAGAAAAGTATGAGAAATTTTTAGGACATCATATACAGGGCAGAGGAGTGATTTAAATGTATATAATGCTAGAAGCAATTCAAATTATTCATATACAAATGTGCAAAGCTTAAAAGGGAAATAGAAGAAACAAGATAATTTACTGTCAGTTGTCATTACTGAATCATGACATTATAGCCATTTAAATTTCCTTGGGTTTAATAAGATTGAATTTATGTGGAGGAGGAAAAGGAGAGGAAAGGTTATGTTTCTTGTACATTCATCTACTACTACTAGTTATTTGAAAGGTGTGAAGTGATTTTAAATGTACTTTTGAAAAATGTGACACCTTGGTGTAAGTTTTGGTAGCATATTAATGCCCAAAGATGAACAGCCTGTTTCAGCAATCTTTTTTTTGAAGGCAATTGGAGATTTCTTGATCAAAGTCCAACACTGATATTATGTTATTTTAATTTTTCAGCTATTAATCAGAGAACTGGTTGTCCTGTTACTTATATGGAATCAGTTTTCTTTGACACGATGAAGAAATATAAGTTTGCTCAAAAAGTGGAGTTTCTAACCAGAGATCTAAATATTCTAGAACTAATATTGGTCAAAAAGTCTGGGTTAAAGTTAAAGCATCAATACCTTTGGGAAATGCTGATCTTAAATTATTTTTTTCAGATCGTGAACGCACATAACATATATTTAAGGGAAGTTAGATATTACAATATATGACAGGTAGATAAAAAGGCTTTGAAGGACATTTTATATAATGTTGACTGGCATTTGGAGAGTTTTGTTGCTCATGGTGAATGTGGATGTAAGAAGACAAAAATTATTGGAACTTCGTTTTAGAGGGGACATGTAAACGTATTAAAAGGAAAGATATGTATGCAAACCTTTGTGAATAAAGAACTGAGTAGACTTTTTTTAGAAGAAAGAAGTGTGTTTATGACCATTATATAAGACATCATACTACATATAATAAAATATGCTTGAATTGAATTACTAAGAGGTTTGAATGTGAATTGCATTTGGGAAAGAAGTATGAGGAAACTTTAATGGATATAGTTGATAATAAAAATAATTTGGTATGTTAATGATAAGAAATGATACGACAAGTCAGATTCAATATTTTATGATTCAAAAACTGAAAATGATAAATGTACAATTTCAGAAATATTTAATCAGTAGTTTTCAAGATTAACTAGTTTAGAGAATACAAAGAACATACAGAAAGTATTTGTCAGTGTGGTGGAAAATCTTCCCATTAGAACTCTAAATGAAGTAAAAAAATGTGTCAAGTAGAGAAGAAAATAGACATCTGTTCAATGGGACCTGATCTTATTTCAGGTCAGTTTATTCAGATATTATCCTCTAATATAGGCTTTTCTCCAGTAAGTATTATAATAACTATTTTCAATGGTGATGATAGGCAACATATAGTTAATTATAGATTGACATTGATTATAGGAAAATGTTTTGATAGATACATATTGCAATACTTTATTAATGAGAAACTATATGGGCCTAAGCATGATGGTACACAGTACCGTTTTATTAAAGGTAGATCTAACTTAGTGTATTAAGCCAAGTTTTATGACATTTCAAATATGAGAGATGAAGGGAAATTTTGATTAGTTGCCTATTTGCATGTCACTAAAACATTCAATGCTGCATTTCATTATCAAATAATCCATTGGTTGTAAAAATTGAAGGCAAATTATTATTACTTATGGAATTGGATCATCAATTGCTTGATAGATTGAGAACAATGAATTAAATTTAGGCGAACCACATCAAGATGGTTTCCAATTGCTAGGAACGTACCTTAGGGGTTCAGTTTTGGGTCTGATATTATTTAATATGGTGCTTTCAGAACTACCTAGCTCCAGTAAATGTTGGGTTTGTAAATAGGTGGGAGCAGTAATGAATAATTCTAATGATGTGGATGACCTTAATCTGTATTTGAATGGCTTACATGAATGGGCAAGTAGAATGTGACTTTAATTATAAAAAAATGCAAAGTAATCCAATTCAGAGAACACCAGAAGGTAAGGATTATGATGGGGAAAAGAACTTGAGATTGTCAAACAGTTTAAAGAACTTGGTATAATTATAAATAAAGAACTAACATGTAAGGTCCATATACAAGACATGAAGGCTTTAAGAAAGATGGGATTAAGTTTGAGTACAGTGGTCACCAGAGAACCAACGGTACTTAAAAACTCCCTTTGTAACTATAATTAAGCCCATTATTAAGTATAATTTACTTTTCTGTTCTTTCTCACTTTCTGATATAGCATCAGTTCTGCTAGTTCTAAGATGTTAAACTAAAAGGATAAAGTATGTTAAAAATGTATCATATGAAGATAGACTTAAACAAATTAACATTTACAGTATACTTTACAGAATAATGAGAGGAAAATTGTGTTTATTATTTAAGGCTATTGTGGATGATGAGTTGAAGGTTGATTTGAATTGAAATTTAAAAACACAAAATCCAAGGATAAGACATAGCGGTTCTATTTAATAGCATAACTTATAATAGAGTTAGGGATAAATGAATTAGTGTATTCCAAAGTTAAGGAATGAATTGCCATTGTGACTTAGAGAATCTGACTCATTAGATAATTTAAAGAAGTATATAGATGACTATGTAGGGGATAGCAGATATAAATATTATATGGAGGAGACTGCTATATTAAAGGTCTAACAGACTGTTAGCAGCAGAGTCTTAACTATGTAACATGCATACACACTGAACTGTAGACAACTGTAGATCACAATGAACAGTCTAGAGTGCAAAATAGTTTACCTGAATTTATAAGACGTATCATGGAACAATTTGTGGTAATATCAGTGTCTGTAATAATGAAGGATTAGTGACAGATAACTATCCACAGCTCACAAATGATGTCAGAACAGCAGAACATACCATACAAGAAACTATGTATGTTGACCCAGGGATGCTAGATGGCTATGCAATTTCACTGGTTATAGCATGGCAGGAAATATACTTCCTTTCACCTGATGGGGCATAGCGCCAATCCACTAACATGAAGCCTTCTCTCTTTATAGCTATTGTATTGTGCCTGACATTGTGCCTATGCAGTACTTGTGGGCATGCATTTTGTGATGTAAATTCTATGGCAATAACACAGTCTATGACATGTGGCTGGCACAGACATATGAGGGCACTTAGTCCTGAATGATGAATCTCTCACTTATCCATGGAGACATACATGTCTCAATGTGACACATAACAGTGTTGTAGATTATAGCTGTACATAGTTACACATACATGCTTATACACTGTCTGGCATGTATATTATATGAATTATCCACAAATGAAGTATGTCACTGACAGCCAAGAGTACAACAGATAGAGGAGTCCAGTAATGTTTGCATAGCAAGTACTAGATAATGCAAAACACTTGTGACATCAACACATGTTGGAGCACACGTATCATCTAGCTATGTGAAAAATTATTTGTAAAATAAGTGGATATGCATTGTCTGGTATAATCAGTTGCAGAATGTGTGTAACTGTATAGGTAACAACAGATACTGGGCTACTACACATGGATGCTATCAACCTAGTACCTGCCTATATAACTGCTAAATGAGAATAGATACAAGCATCATGTTTATTGGTAGTTATCATCATCATCATCATCATCGACCCCCCCCTTTTGTCCCTACTTCAACCTGGGGGTTGGGGTGTCACATCAACATTAGTCAGTATGACCAAATCACCTAGAGACAATGCTACAAATGGAGAACATGTAGCAAACATCAGTATTACATACCCACATACATGCACATATCAAATAGAACTAGAACTCATTACAGCCGAGTGACGTCTCCAGGCATTTCTGCAGTTACCGCCTACTGCGCCTCTAGGCATCAAATATTGCTTGTTCATATTTGTTTTAATAATTCCAAAACCATGCTACATACAAGGTATCAGAATATTTTATCTTGAACCATACATGATGGCAAACACAGCTGTATTGCTGTATGACCTCTGTCAATAACTGTTTGCTAGTGTCTAAGGTAATAACGTAATTTTTAAAGGCTGAAGCCACACCCACTGGGAGTTAAAGGTACACACTCCAAAGGGCTGTACTGGAGGGAATGAGTTAAGGAATATACTACAACTATCTAGAATGCAATGCACATCATCTCATTCTATAGTATCATTTATATGTAACACTTATGTACATTGATTGTTTCATACCATGATATGCTTCAGTTGTATTTTGTTCTACAGCTTCTAATGTACCATATCACGACAGAGATATAATAATTATGCTATGGCTGAGATGACTTGTTATTTGTTCGCATATGTAGAACTCATGACACTGCAAGGTTCTATCTACAATCTGCAGTGAATTTGACCTCCTGGAAAGCTTAACTAGTCAACATCTTCACACAGTTCACTAAACAAAGGTGACATCCCCTTCACTAGCCATGTTATGCAACTAGTTCAAGTTTGTTATACAGTAGAAATGCAAGCAATCAAGTATATGCATGATACATGAATGGGAACGGTGTGGCACAACCTGGAAAATGCAGCACAACAATGCTTGATGCATGTGCTATTGCACATCACTTACACATATGACAGTAATCCCTCTAACAGAAAATGGAAGCTCAATACATAGCCTCAGTCTATGTGCACATACAGTGTGCCTTTTCTGGCATATTGTGTTGGGCATAGGCCTACCATGTATGCAGGGGTGACACAAAAAAGTATGTTATGGTTACATATTGTAATCTTCCTTGTAGCAGTACTGGATGCTGTAACACTGCATATTTACCAGGCAGTTATAGCATGCTATATTTATAAACACCATGATTTCACCAGCAGTATTCAGTGAAGTGTCGAACAAGTACAAAGGTGGTAGGTGATCTTTCATACATAGTACATTTACAAAATGGAGAAAATCATATGCACTGAGTATCCCAGATTGCCACAGGGATAGAAATGTGTGGTAGTTTTATAGGTATGTACTTCGGCTACAGCTGTTTTTATAATTTTACACACAGCACTACAGTCATACTCTGTTCAGTTCTACCCTAACACAGTGCACCACAGGATAAGTGAAATTTGAAAGCTGAAGTGGGTAAGGCAATTGCTCACTCTCAAAAGTTACACCAAGTGAGTACACTTCACAGCTCTCACAAATTCATTTATAATTGGAAGATATACAAAAGGCTAAAGAATTATCAGCTGATGAAATTGCATCTGAACCAGCTTTAGGAGCTAGGGTTGAGAAGGGTAACATCTTCTTAGTGAGAAATGTTAAGTTAATAGGTTAATAGGTGTTTACTAAGCTAACAACCACAAGGGCCTTTTAGGCCTAGCCATTCATCTCAAACCTATGACAAGTTCTGGTACCCTTAATAAGTGTAATCAGGGGTCTATGAGATGAACCATTTACAGGCTACCTGTGTTCATTAGCATAAGTGCCAAACCAGGGATGAATTTCCTGTTTTCCATCCAATTGTCCAAGTGAATTGGGTTAGGAAGGAACTCTGCTTCATATGGATGAGGAGCCTGTTCCAGAGAAGGTTTAGTCTCTGGGATACATACTTGTCTCTCTAGCAAGTCCTATTTAGATTAAAGGCAAGGTTTATGTCTTTAGAATGGGTAATCGTAGTGCTGTTTGTTTTGCAGATATGCAGGAGGTCCAACAGGACGGAGTCTGACAATGCCTTGTATGTCAAGCAGAGATGTCCCCATAGCCTGTAGGAAACAGAATACAAGGATAGGGCCTTGAGGCAGTCTGCAGAGGACATGTTACTTATGCCCTGTATTCTTTTAGTGAGGAACCTCTGTGGACATTCAAATTGTTGGATATGCCTGGTTAGGTACATACTAAAGGGGGCATTGTATGAAATGATAGGTCTGATGAATGACAAATACAGTGGAACAATGACTTCCTTGGACCTAGATGCCATAACTTTGTTTATAAGTTGCACACCATAGAATGATTTCCTCACTACTCTTGACATGTGATGGTCAAAAGTTAGATTACTGTATGTGTGCCCCCTAGTCCCTGACTACTGAGTCACCTCTTAGGGATGTGTTGTCAATATGATAGCTGTGACGATTGGAGAGAGATGGGTGAAGGCTGCCAGCCTAGTCAAATAGAATTTAATATATAATTCTGGCATTTGTAAATAAATGTAAAATACAGGCAAGTTTTCTTGAGTGTAAAAGAATACTGTGAAATGTGGAACTGCAAAATATGTGACAACATTGCACTCCAGTGGCCCAGTGAAGCATGTTGTGACCCTTTCATGTTAGAATTCAGCTCCAGTGAGTCTAGATGAAGGTTTCATGCCCATTGTTTTAAGGCTAAAGTTTATGACCAGAATTTACATATGGATGGTGCTTTACTGCTCTGGTTTCTGCTAGAGTTGTTGTTGTTGTGTCTTTTGGCTTTTCCTGGTTAGGGTCGCCACAGTGGAACTCCAGTCCGCTAATGATTGGTAGTAGATTTTTACATGCTGAGTTGCCGGCCCTGATGCACAACCTTCAACGAAGGTACACCCATTCACGCATGTCTCCACACAGAAGACGCTTTAGCTGAGAATCGAACAGGACAATGTCTTACTGTGAGGCGACAATGCTACTGAAGCACCACCACCACAGTGCTGGTTTCTGCTAGAGTATACATGTGAAATGGTTTTTATTGTTGTTAAGTTTCTAAGCAGGTGTTAGATTGCTAAATAATGCAGTTTGTGGCCTGAGAACTCAGACCTGGTGTCAAGATGATGCAATATGAATACTGGGAAAACCTAAGTGTCAAAATGATGTAATATGGGAGAGCCTTAGCAGAGCTGTTGGTTAGTGTTCAAAAACTATTGTTCAGTGAGAGACTGGGAGCATTTTGACTTTGGACGTCTAACTCAGCACTTTGCCTTATGCTCACATGTAAGTTTTAGCACTGTGATTTCTTGTAGGAATAATTAAAGCTAGTAACAATTAATTAGGTGTTTTTCTTTGAAATCAGACCTGCACTACTGTATTATTTTAAGTTTCTGTGTGATCTCTGAACTCTTAGATATCTCTGTGGTGTAGTAGTTTTGCATTGTGTTTTAATTATTTATTATTAAATATTTTTTAAATCTTCTACCTGTGGCTGGTTTATGTAGAGATAAAGTATGCTTTGGAGTGCATTATATATTTATAGAATTTATTGTAATAAGCCCTTCCAATAAGCCTTGAGACTGATTGGCCATACTACCATTGGATTATAATATTGCACAGTTTTAGTAGCTGATAATTAACTGGGTGGTGGCAGTAATTACTACCATATGGTCTGGGTAATAGGGGCACAGCTGGAGAACCTGTGCCAGCCTTTTCCCAGGAAAGTCTGTGTGGTTGTATAACCTCTTCTCAAAGTGTGTGTGTGTGTGTGTGTGTGTGTGTGTGTGTGTGTGTGTGTGTGTGTGTGTGTGTGTGTGTATGTGTGTGTATGTATCAGATACCTGGGCAGACTCATGAAGCACTAGTTGGATGGAGAGGGTACCGGTTGTTTTAGCTTCCCCAGTTAGGCTGAGACCTGGACCCTATAGCTGTGACAGTGGGGGCCTGGTGAGAAAAGGAGAAACCAGACCCAGACTGACTGTGATCTCTGTGTGCACTTAAGGGAAATTGAACTTTACTGTGTGTATTAGTTATCCTTTCCTCTTCTCGGAGAGACCTCCTTGGTGTTAGTGGTGAGGATTGAGGCTCCTTGATTGCTGGGCCAGGGCATGGCCATCACATGTGGTTTGCAGTGGTTGGATCTACTTCACACAGTAATTGGCTTGTAGTGGTGTGGGTAGAGCAAATTCCTGTACCTTATGTACAGTGATCTCTAAAAGTGTTTTGTACTCTAAAACAGCCATGCAGTGTATACTCAGAGTTCAGATCCATATTGTTTTATTTCTTTTGTTAGCTTAGTGTTAGTCAGGGTGAGCAGGCAGCATGTCAGCAGAGGAGTATGGAAAGCTGACAAGGAGCCAGCTGGCGGAGATGTGCCAGGCTAGGGGAATGGTGCATGGAAACCTGACTAAGGCAGACCTGATTGCAGCCTTGGTTATAGCTGCATGACAAAACAGCAGCCTGGAAGACAATCAGACTGACAGTGGAGATACAATATCCTCAGAGAATGGACAGCTCAACCTTTCTGTAGTGGACCTAAAAATCAGCTGGAGCTAAAGAGACTTGAGTTGGAGGCCAGGCGTATGAAACTAGAAGTAGCTGAGAAAATGAGGAGTCTACAAACTGAGGAAAATGAACGGCAGAGGAGGCATGACAGGGAAATTCTGACTCTTTGCCAGAGTCATGGAGGTAATGAGGAATGGAGTAACCAGACCCCAGAAGCACAAAAGGTCAGTAAATTTCTTCCACAGCTTAAAGAGGGGGATAATTTTGATAGATATGTTCGTATGTTTGAGCGGCTATGTAAACAGTATGACGTTGACCAAGAGAACTGGGTATGGTTCCTGACCCCCTTACTCCATGTTAAAGCTCTAACTTCTTTAACAAAAATGCATGACACTGACTGTTTTGATTATACTGCTGTAAAAAGACACTTGTTGGAATGTTTTAAGCTACCACCTGAAATGTATAGGAAAAAGTTTCGTGAGCATAGATGCAAGGCAGATGAAAATGTATGTGAATATGTTGCTGAACTGAGCACTTATTTTCATAGCTAGGTGAGTGGATGTCAGGTCACCACTTTTTAATGGCCTGGCAGACCTTTTGGTAAGGGAACAAGCCCTTAGCACTTTGCCTGAGAACATGAGGATCTTTTTAGCTGATAGTGTGCTACTTCAGAGGAGTTGGAGAAGAAGATAGACCTATACCTAGCAAGCAGGGCAACCCTGCACAGGAAAGGGACCCCCAGTACTGCTCATGGGACTAAAGGAACCCATGGTGGGCAGCACAGACTGCCCCAACAGAATCCACCAGTAGCAGGGGAAGCCACTAGTTCAGGTATATGTCCAGGAATTGTGTTAAATGTTTTGAATGCAACCAGTGGGGCCATGTGGCATACAGATGTCCACGGAGGAAATGTGCGGAACCAAAGGTGAGGGAGCCAGTAAGTGGGAAAGACAAAATGCCAACAATGGGTTGTCTTGAGATTACAGGGGTATGGAACTACCATCCTGCAGATGTCCTTAAAAGGAAGGATTTGGATGAGGAGTACTATGTACTTATGCAGTTACATGCAGTGAGGCTAGGAGACAAGCATGTGGGTCTGGTAGCCTGGGGGAGACCCAGACAGACTGCATACTTGCAGCCAGCTCTGCTGAGGTGGTTACTTCAGGGAATGAGCTACACTGTAGCAGTGAGACTGAAGGTGAGCCACAGCTGCTTGTGGGTACTGATGTTCCCTTGGACAGGGTAACTGCAAAAGTAGAGGTGAGTAGTAGTACTCATGCTGACAGTGAGGCAACACTGTCAGAGGATGCCAGACTTCCTGTGGAAGGGGAGCTGGGAAAGGTTACAAGGGGAGACTTGAGACAGACTCAGCTCTCAGACCCTACATTGCAAGGCCTGAGGCAGGTAGCTAGGGAGGCACCTGATTCTCAAGGGAAGGGGGAATCTGTATACTGGAACAAAGGGTTACTGTACAGAGAGTGGACCCCTGAGGGAGGGCTAGAAGGTGAGAGAGTACAGCAGTTGGTAGTGCCTAGAGCGTACCATCTGGTGCTTCTAGCCATAGCCCATGATATTCTGTTTGCAGGTCATATGGGCATATAATGTACAAAAAGGCATATTATGCCAATCTTCTATTGGCTTTGAATTTCCAGATATGTAACAGGGTACTGCAGGACCTGTGAGCAGTGCCAAAAGGTAGCCAATGCAGGTGACAAGGTGAGAGCTCCTTTGATGCCTTTGCCTGTGATTGAAGAGCCATTTCAGAGGGTAGCTATGGATATTGTGGGTCCTCTGACTACCCCAAGTTCCACAGGGAAAAAGTATATCCTAGTGGTAGTGGATTATGCTACACGATACCCTGAGGCAGTGGCTTTGTCTTCCATTGAGGCAGAGAAGGTGGCAAATGCTTAGCTAGAGATTTTCAGCAGGGTAGGTTTTCCAAAGGAAATACTGTCTGACAGAGGTGCTAATTTTATGTCAGACCTGCTGGCTTGTCTGTGGAAGTCATGTGGGGTGAAGCACATGAACACCACCCCCTACCATCCCCGGACTAATGGTCTTGTTGAGAGGTTAAACTCTGCAATCAAGTCCATGCTATGGGCATTTGCAGATCAGTTTAAGAGGGAGTGGGACAAATATTTGCCCCATCTGTTGTTTGCTTACAGAGAGGTTCCCCAGGAATCCACAGGTTTTTCACCCTTTGAGTTGCTGTATGGGCATAGGGTGAGGGGACCTCTAGATTTAATTTGAGATGAGTGGGAAGGTGAGTGTGAGTCTCACATGGAGTCTGTTATGGTATATGTCCTGAACCTCAGGACAAGGCTCAGGGAACTCATGGGCCTGGCCCAGGAGAACCTGGCAGAAGCCCAACTACAGAAAAAGGTGTGGTATGACAGGAAGGCTCAAGCTAGAGAGTATGCTGTAGTGTAACAGGTGATGATTCTCATTCCTGTCAGACATAACAAGTTGCAAGCAGGTTGGGAGGGACCCTACAAGGTGGTAAGAAAGGTAAGTGATGTTAACTACATGGTGGAAGTGCTAGGCAAAAGGCAGGGGCACAAATTGTACCATGTTAACATGATAAAACCTTACCATGATAGGGAGGCCCTTGCGCTGAGCATTTGCAGTGGATTGCAGGAGGAGTCTGAGAGAGATCTTGTGACTGATCTCCTCAGTGAGAATCGGGCTGAGACCTCAGTGGAAGGGGTAGAATGTTCCAGCAGCTATCTCCTACTCAGGTTTGAGAAATCCAAGCAGTGTTGCAGGGGTTTGGGGGCATGTTCACCAGGAAACCAGGAAGCATCCACCTGGTGCAGCACCAGGTGGATGCAAGACTCCAAAGGCCTATCAGGCAGGCCCCTTATATGGTACCTGAGTGAGTCAAATAGACTCTGAGGGAGGAGATACTCGGGACTGGAACTAGGAGTGATTCAAGAGTTCAACAGTCCCTGGGCCTCACCAGTGGTGTTGGTGCCAAAGAAGGATGGCAGCACCAGGTTCTGTTTGGATTACAGGAAATGAAATAGTCACACAAAGGCAGATGGTTACTCCATGCCTAGGACAGATGAGGCCCTAGAGCAGCTGGGTGGGGCTAAGTATCTTACAACCATTGACCTTACCAAGGGTTACTGGCAGGTGCCTTTGATTCTCAGTGCTAGAGAGAAGTCAGCCTTTATGACTCCTTTTGGCTTGCATGAGTTCACAAAGATGCCCTTTGGGATGAAGAATGCCGCAGCGACTTTCCAGAGGCTGGTGGATTATATCTTAGCAGGAGCAGGAGGGTTGGCCCTTGCTTACATGGATGATATTGCTTTCTACAGCCATTCCTGGCAAGAGCACCTTCAGCATGTCAGGGAGGTGCTAGGCAGACTACAGAGGGCAGGGTTGACCATTAAGCCGAACAAATCTCAGGTGGGTATGGCAGAACTCTCCTACCTAGGACCTAGAGTGGGGAGTGGTAAGATAAGGCCAGAACCTGCCAAAGTGGAAACCATTCAGGCATGGCCTGCACCTGTTACCAAAAAGCAGGTGAGAGCATTCTTAGGGACAGCAGTGTACTACAGAGAGTTTGTTCCCAATTATAGTACCATAGCTGCTCCCCTCACAGATCTGACAAGGAAGAACAGGCCAGATAAGGTAGTGTGGACCCCAGCATGTGAGCAGGCATTTCAGAAGATTAAAGGATGCTTTGGGAGGACCCCCTGTGTTAGCCAGTCCAGACTATAGCAAAGAATTTGTTGTGCAGGTGGATGCTTCAGACTATGGGGTGGGGTTGTACTTAACCAGATTTCTTCAGAGGGAGAAGAGCACCCAGTGGTTTATCTCAGTCATAGGCTCCAACCCAGGGAGGAACGCTATGCAGAGGTAGAAAAGGAATGTCTATCCATAGTGGGCACTACAAAAACTTCAGCCTTATCTGTATGGAAGAAAATTCACTGTCATGACAGATCACAACCCTCTAACATGGTTAAACAGAGCCAGTCAGCAAAATGCCAAGTTGCTAAGATGGAGCATGGGGTTGCAAGCATATGATATGTCAGTGCAGCACCACAGTGAGAGTAGTGATGCCAATGCAGATGGGCTCTCAAGACAGGGAATGGGGTGAGGTACACTCAGTTTATCAGACACATTGCTTATTTCTTTTCTTTGTTATCCCAGACCTGCTCACTCCTCTATTTTCACAATAACTCACTCTCCTCCACACACATCTCCACCTTAGCACAGCAGGCAGCACTTCACTGATTGTTCCTGGGGTCCTCTTCCTTCACTGGCTCTATCCCACTCCGTTCACCCTGCGGGCTCACTCTGCTCCCCTACCCTGCCCCCAATTCTCACCCTGCCCCCAGTGCTCCTACATTTATTCACCCAAACCACACCCCCTACAATAACCACCAATCATAACATCCCACTCCTTAAAGTTCTAGGACCAACACATCCGAGTCTCACCTAATAAACCACCTAACATATCCTTATCTTTACACTATATACAACCCTGCCATATACACTATATACAACCCTGCCATAATGTCATTCATATCAACCTCTCCACACCTGAAAATCCTCCTTCTATCTTCCCTCATACCTATTCTTACTATATCTTATCTACTTATATTTTATGAACATCTCCACCACATAAACCTTCATTACCCAACAAAGCAAACCTCCTCAACCGTATTAGTTCACGCTCAAAGCCATTTAAACACACCCAGCACAATAGCCTACCTACCAGCAAAATATCACAGACTGACTCACATCAGATACTATAGGCCAAAAGCTAAGAAATCTCTGTTCCTAACATGTAAACCTTTGCAACTTACACTTAGAATTCAACTCCAATCTTTAATAGATGGAGATATACATCCCATTCCAGGCCCAAATTCTATCTAGTCCAGAGGGACCCATAACACAACCCCCACTAGTACACAACTCCTTACCAGACCTCCCAGCTCACTACTGATAGCCCATCTTAATATCAGGAGCATAAATAATAAGGTTGCCCAACTACATGCTCTCATGGATGTGCATTCATTTGATATCCTGTGTCTCACTGAAACTTGGCTCAAACCATCTATACAAAACAATGAATTTATACCACCAGGGTATAGCATCTTAAGACTAGACCGAAAAGTTAAGAAGGGAGGTGGAGTAGCTATTCTATATAAATCTGGATTACAGGTGACCTCTATTGACTCTAAACCCCCTCTAACTAGTAATGAAGAAATACTTATCTCCAAAATTCAACTCAATAACTGTAAATTCATCTATATTATTGCTGTCTACCTTCCCCCAGGAAATAACTCTAATACCCTAGAAAATATCCTAAATTGGCTTTCCACCAATTATCCCCAAGAAACAATAGTACTCGGTGACTTTAATATCAACTGGAATAGCTGTACTTCTGAACAGCCCTCTACTCATCTTAACCTACATGTGTTTACTCAAACTATTAGCTCCCCCACAAGGACCAATAAACGCAATAACAATGAAAGCACCCTAGATTGGATTCTGATAAATAGACATCACCAAAGTTACAAAGTAGGGACTCTCCGTGAAGATATAAGCGACCATGCACTCACCTTCATAATTACATTTAAGACTGACATCCATAGCGCAATTACCTATAGAACAATAAGGAGTTCAAAAATTTTAACCCTGATATATTCTAAACTGAACTTAAAGCATGCAAATGGTCACCCCTCAAAAACTTACCTCTAGAGGAAGCAGTAATCTACTTTAATACTAAATTCTTAAGTATTCTAGAGCTCCATGCTCCAAAAAGGACCATTATAACTAGGAGTAAACCTGCCCCCTGGCTCTCAAAAGGGACCAAACAAAAAATGCTCCTCAGAAATAAAGTCTGGGCCAAGTGGCTTACTACTAAAAACCCAGAGGATCACTTAAAGTTCAGACAACTAAGAAATGATACAAAAAAGCCATTCTGTCAGACAAAAGGAACTATTACATTCAACTCCAACATACCCAGCAAAACAAACCACAAAAATTCTGGGCAGGGATTAACACACTCTTACACCCAGGCCGTTCTGTCACACCCACCCCAGGAGGTACTGACCATGACAATCCATAGCAAATTGCAAGTACCTTTAACACATTCTTCACTGAGACCATTCAGTCTCTTGCCAATCAACTAACTCCTGACAGCTTATCTCTGACTTCCTCTAATACTACCTTACCTCCCTCATTTCATCTCAAACCTGTCCCTACATCCTTTATCTGTACTCTTTTACTAAAACTCAAACCTACCACCACCGCAGCTGATCTCCTTTCTGCAGAATATCTGCAAAAAGTTGCAAATGTCATAGCCTACCCCATCTCCATTCTGATTAACAGAACAATCTCTGAGGGAACTATTCCATCTATTTTAAAGATCTCACATATTATCCCCCTGCATAAAGGTGGAAACTCTAGGGAATTATCCAACTACATACCTATTGCTATACTATCTCCACTGGCAAAAACCATGGAGAAATGCATTCATAAGCAACTGTTAAAACACCTAATTGATAACTTATTAGCTAACTGCCAACATGGCTTCAGGCCATTTCACAGTACTACTACTGCCATTTTATCCTTCTCTGACTGTATAAACAAAATTGCAATAACATCACTCTATCCTCAGCCCTATTTATTGATCTCTCTAAAGCCTTCAATATGATTAACCACCAATGTCTCATAAACATACTCAAAAACCTATCTCTAGATGCACTGGCTATACAATGGTTTCAATCCTACTTAAACCATAGGCAACAAGCAGTTCTGTGGAAGAACAACTTATCTCCCCATCTCCCCATTGCACTCGGTGTCCCCCAAGGTTCTATACTTGGACCTCTTCTATTTTCTATTTTTATCAATGACCTGCATACTGTAATTCCTCAAGCTATTGTAATACAATATGCAGATGACTTCACATTAATATGCTCAGCCCTGACTCCATCAGACCTTCAGTCCCTCACCCAAAAAGTGTTTAACATAGTAGAGGAATGGTTCCTTCACCATTGCCTCATCTTGAACCCCCAAAAAAACAAACTTCTACTTTTTACTCCCACCCATAGGGCCACACCACTACACTTTACTATTACATCAAACAATGGAACCATCATATCCCCTGACTCTACCACAAAACTCCTAGGGGTACTAATTGACAATAACCTTAACTTTGATAGTCACATTAACAGTACCATAAAAACAGTCAACAAAAAACTAGGCTCCCTCTATAGAATCAAACCCTTTCTTACCCCACTAGTAAGATCTACTATTGCCCAGACCCACTTAATCTCCACCCTCCTCTACGCCTCCCCTATATATACTAACCTCTCAAAAAACAACTTGAACAAACTGGTTGTCTCCTACAACAATATTGCTAGATTTGCAACAGGCTCTGTATTAAGAACCCATCACTGTACTAATTATGAACAACTAGGATGGCTAGAGTTGCCAAATCTACTTCTATTTAAACAATTAACAGTTGCCTACAAAATTCTGTATCAGCCTAATAACACACCAATTATTACCAACCTTATCATCCCCTACAACAACCTTAAGACCCTACGCTCGTCTAATAAAATATTAGTACAAATAAGCAAAACCTACAATAAGGCTGGTGACTCTTTGTTCTCTAATACTGTGGGTAAAACCTGGAACTCTCTCCCCAGTGACATGACCTCCCTTTCTTCACTAACACAATTTAAAATCAGGCTTAAAACCTACCTTAAATCCCATTGGTTATGCCCCTGTTTGAACCCAGACTAACTACTTATGTTATTTCTTACAAAGACACCTGTCTTACTAACTGTATATACTAATTGCCTATGAAAACCATACATATAACAGGCCTTAAAATTGATTAAAATCTCTATCAATATCCCTAAAATGTCATTAAGACTACCTACCATGTTAACAAAAGTTACATGTCATATGATTCTGTAATCAAATGTGTTTTGAAGTGAACATATTTCCTTATTTTTTAATCTACTCACATCTGTAAAATCTACCATGTATAAAATAGCTTAATCTTGTATTGTACTTGTACCTGTGAAATATTGTTTTTATATATAATTTTTACTGTGTTTTCAAGGAGCTTTTTCTCCCCGGGCCTCTGCTGAAAATGGATATATATCCAGCTGGACTAGCCCGGTCAACAAATGTAAAATAAAAATAAAAAATAAATAAAAGAAATAAATAGACCTGACACTCTCAAGTGATGTTTCTCAAGGGGCACTTGAAAAACTTGCTTGAGTTCCCCGGGGGGGGGGGGATGTGAAGATAGGAGGAAGATGGGCAAAGGCTGCCAGCCTAGTCAAATAGAATTTGATACATAATTCTATCAATTGTATAAATAAATGTAAAATACAGGCTTGTGTTTTTAAATGAAAGAAAACACCGTAAAATGTGAACTTCAAGATTGTTGCAACATTGCCATCTGCTGTAAGGAATACCAAGCCAAGCATTTCAAATGTGTCTTTAAAAGTTGAAAATATCTTATGAATCTCTCTGATGTTTTACAAGTTGGCTCCACTGAGTCTGGATGAAGGTTTCATGCCCATTGTTTTAAGATTAAAGTTAAGGGCAAGAATTTACATGTGGAAGGTGCTTTATTGCTCTGGTTTCTGCTAGAGTGTATATGTGAAATGCCTTGTATTGTTGTAGTTTCTTGAGCAGGTGTTAGCTTGCTAAATAATGTAGTTTGTGGCCTGAGAAAACCTAAGTGTCAAAATGATGTAATTTGGGATGGCCTCAGCAGAGCTGTTGGTTAGTGTTTAAAAACTATTGTTCAGTGAGAGACTGCAAGCATTTTGATCTTGGACATCTAACCCAGCACTGCTTGCTCTTTATGTATGTAAGTAAGATGATAGCACTGTGTTTTCTCTTAAGAATAGCTAAAGATTAGAAGGTTAGATTAAGTGTTTTTCTTTGACATCAGACCTGTCCTACTGTATTGTTTTAAGTTTCTGTGTGATCTCTGAACTTTTAGATATCTCTGTGGTGTAGTAGTATTGTCTTGTGTTTTAATTATTTATTGTTAAATATTTTAAAAACCTTTACCTGTGTCTGGTTTGTATAGAGAAGTAGGCTCTAGAGTGCATTGCATATTTATAGAGTTCATAGTAATAGGCCAATCTAAATTAGGTCTTAGACTGTATAGTCACATTACCAATTGGATAATAATATTGCACAGTAATAATTGGACACCCTTTTAAGGGCCTTTTAGTAGCTGATAATTTAGCTGGGTGGTGGCAGGAATTACTACATTATGGTCTGGGTAATAGGGGCACAGCTGGAGAACCTGTGCCAACCTTTTTCCAGGAGGGTCTGTGTGGTTGTATAACCTCTTCTCAAAGTGTGTGTGTGTGTGTGTGTGTGTGTGTGTGTGTGTGTGTGTGTGTGTGTGTGTGTGTGTGTGTGTGTGTGTATCAGCTACCTACCAGGGGAGGATGACTTCACAAAGGGTACTATTATACATTTCTTGGCATTTAGATTTAGTCCATGGCTCAGACACAAATTGTTTTTGTCTGTGCCAGCCCTTCCTGAAGAATATTTGTATTGGTGGAGGATTCTATGACTTATGCTATGAAGTAATGTTACAAGATGGAAATGATTGGAAATAAAGTTGGGATTATTTCTTGAATGATAACATAAATCATTATACTTTTTTAAAATAAAGATATGACTATCTTTGAGATAATGGATATGTAAATAACTCTAAGGAGATTCATGATGATAATGATCTTGAATAAATGGAAAGATCTATATAAATGATTTTTTTTGTCTCATCCCATGTCAGAATCAGGCACACCACCTCTTAGTGCCCAACTAATGCATTCATACCTGCTGTAGAGGCAGTGTATAGACCCATTTGTTGCCTGACCAGGCCAAGACACTAAGGCCCATTTGTTTGCTGCTCCAGGTGAAATATTATAAGCTTATTTGTTCCCCCAGGGGGTAAGAGTCAGGTGTTAGGGCGCAGTCTTCCCCATGTTTATGAGGATCCCCTCTCCAAAATACCTAACCCCTCCTCACAGTGGGTGGTGCTCTAGGAGGTCCCATGTGTATTCTTGTACACATGTGCACATCTCTTGGCTACATTCAACTTTACCACACTAACCCAGTAGTTGCCCTGTAATCCCTTCAACACTCAGCAGGGCAGTGGCCCATACCACCTTGTTCCCCTTAGGTTGCACATGCCAGCTTTGGCCACTTACTCCTACTTTTGTAGCCTCAGTCCTTTCAGCACCTGAGATGCTAATTGAACTCAGGTGATCTGTGTCCTAGGGCTTTCTCTCTCTAAGACACAGCTTTGTATTAATATTATTGCTTATACTTGCTTATTAAGCTATCCCATCAGATGCAGAATGGTGCAGTTGGGTGCTACTGGAAATGCTAGAAGCCAGGACAATATCTTTTTCAAACACGTGATCATCTTCAGTTTGTTCAATTGCACAGTATATGTGACTTGTTTACACATCACCAGCATACAACTGTTGCATGGTAACAAAAACTCTGACAATGCACTAACAAGATGCTATGAAGGCAGGTGTCAGGAGCATCATCCATTTTTACTTTCTTTGTTAATGCTTTGGAAATGTAGTATTTTACAATATAATAAGGGGCACAAGGAAGAGTGTTCATTAGAAAACCATTATATTACAAATTTCAGAATTAAAGGCAGCATATGTGGACTGATTAATACATGCTTTTATTAATCTGCTGTATGATACTTTGCTAGTTTTCTCAAATGCCGCAAAAGAAAAAGTCACTACATATAACAAGATAGAAAGCAATATTATTTGTTAGTTTACATACTTATCGTCCCTTTAGCCAGCCCCTGGGAAGGAATATGTCATTTTAACTGTGGCTTTGTGTTATTCTGCACACTGAAAAGCTGAGCAACTTTAACAAAGTTCACCAAGAATAAATTTGTGTAGCAGGATGTGAACTAAGGATTTACTAGCTACAGCCTGGAGCTCTGACTTTTTAACAGTTTGTTTTGCAATAGAAATCAAAATCTAAACCAACTATATTAGAAGTAGTAAATATAGTAACAGAGATAAAACAACTGGAATTAAGATCTTAGAAAAGGGTAGGAGCAAACTACATGGGAAAAGTGGAACAATACATACAGGAGAAGAATGAGGTTTAAAAGAAGGCAGGACGTAAATGAGCTTTGTAATGTTTGACAGAAAATGATTGGGTAGATTATACGTGATGTATAATGTTTGCAACTGGGAGTGTGTCAGTATGGTTTGTGATGTAAAATGCTTGCAACTAGGATTGTGTTGGTGTGGTTTGTTTTCATTTATATAAATGTATGATTGTTTATGTCATAAGTGATGGATTAATAAAGATGTTTCTTGTTAAAAAAGGGGGAAGGATTTGAATATCCTCACACCTGAAACTAAGATAACCCTAGCCCAAACACATCTTATTTCTACCCTTTTGTATGCATCTCCTATTTACACTAATCTATCTAAAAGCAACCTTAAGAAACTCACTACATCTTACCACAATATTGCCCGCTTTGCCACCACATCACAATTCAGAACTCACCACTGTCTAAACCTACAACAACTACACTGGCTGGAATTCCCTAATAAACTTATTTTTCAACAACTCCTAATTGCACACAAAATTCTATACCAACCTTCTAAAACACCAGCTCTTTCCAAACTCTTGACTCCCTATATCAACCTGAAACAACTACGTTCCTCTGACAAATTACTTGTTAATATTACCAAAACTATGAACTCTGCAGGCAACTGCCTTTTTCTAACTCAGTAGGTAAAGTATGGAATAATCTTCCATCTGATCTGTCCTCTTTGCATACTCTCCCACTCTTTAAAAACAACTTTTAATACATCTTAACAAATTCTGGCTTTGCTCTTGTACCAACCCAGACTAGCCTGTTGGCATCCTTAACTCTATCATAAACTTTTCTTATCCACTTGGATTTTATCTTCTTCTTCAACTGATATATTACCCCTATTTATTGTAAATATTACATATCTAAAAAAAAAAAAAAAAAAAATGATGATCTCATACCTTATTATATTGTTTTTGCTAGGATTGTTCTGAATTAATTAAAATCTATAATATTTGTATGTTCATTTTTCCTTTGTATAATCACACTTGTACTATGTCTTCTTATGTATTTCCAATATTGTATCTAACCTGAGGAGCTTTTCTCCCCGGGCCTCCACTGAAAATGGACATTAATCCAGCTGGACTAGCCCGGTCAACAAATGTAAAATAAAATAAAATAATAAATAAATATTTTATGTAATGTTGCGAGGTTTTATGATATATAGCAATATATGAGAAGTATAATGTTTATTAATATTAATTTGTTAATACAGTTTAATTACTTTTGTATAAATGTAAAATTGCCTATGTCACAAGAGATAATTCAATAAAGGTGTGTTAAAATATTATTGCAGCCTTTGTCTCACTTTAAAGATGATTGCAGAGATTTTTGACATTTTACCTCATTTCTAATTGGTAATAAATGAAGTCTTAGTATTTTGTTTTATTCAGTTAATAAAAACTCTTGACTTGGCTTTAGGGCCTCATGCTCTATATATTTCCTTATTACAATGAGATTAAATGCTTATCCTTATCCATTGCCTGCCAGAAAAGGAAGGAAAATGCTGCATTTAAGGATTTAGTTTCTCCCAACCTGGCTTAAAGTAATTAAAGATGATAAGATTAGAACTGAGCTTTCCTTCTGGAAATGTTTTATGGAGAAGAAAACAAATAAAAAAGTGAAGTCCGGATTTCTTACAATTTAAAAGACTCTAACCATGATTACATTTACTAGGACTGGATTCCGTTTGGTATTCTGATAAATTTGCATTGAGTTTGTAAAAAGACATGTGAAAATGCCTTAAATTAAGTGTTCTAAAAGAATGCTTGAATTAGACACTACTGCAGTGGTGGTGCTGCGGTAGCGTTGTCGCCTCACAGCAAGACGTTGTCCCGTTCGATTCTCAGCTAGAGCGTCTTCTGTGTGGAGGCATACGTGAATGGGGCATGCCTTCGTTGAAGGTTGTGCATCAGGGCTGGTAACCCAGTATGTAAAAATCCACTACCAATCATTAGCGGACCGGAGTTCTACTGTGGCGACCCCTAACCGGGAAAAGCCGAAAGACACAAACAAACAATATTTCTGATTCTGAAGCTATAACTAGTACTGATAACTTTTTTTCCCTTTTAGTATTGATAACTGTTTTAATGCTAGGGAACAAGCATACCAAGTTGTCTGCATGCATGGAATTTTTCATGACACTTAAACAAAACAAAAATTATTTCAAATAAAATGGCAAAAATACATTTCAGAAAATATGATTTGCCACTAGATAGGATATTTAAAAATTAACCTAAGCCAATTTTTTACATTGCTCATACAAATAACAACCCAGACATCATATGCTGCAAACAGAGTAGGCCAGAATAAATTAAATTAAATTAAATGATATTGCCTATTGCCATTCAACAGGTTCTCACACTTTATCACAGTGAGACTTCCTAAAACTACAAAAAAGTTTTAGAGTCCCCTCCCCTTACAGATCAGAATAACTCCTCCCCCTCCCTAACAGAGCAACATATGCTGCACTGTAGAGACGCAGACAGCTCTCACCCCATTCAAAGATAAGCAGATCATATGACAACAGGCCACCAGTTAAAGCACTACATCAACAAATAAATAAAAAAATAGGTTAAGGATGACTGATCAAAGGTCTATTGCATAGATTTGCTTTTATACTTTCAACAAGTCAATTGACAACACTATTAATTCAAATGAAATACACATATGCATCAGTGATGTTTATCCCACATTTAGCCTGAACCCATATAATACCAAAGAAGTTTTTAAGTACATAACATTTTCAGAAATGCTTGGGACTCCCTTGAACCAGGCCCAGGTGTAGACAGTGACATTAGCCATACCTTTTGAGAAATGCTGACCTAGACAGTACAGAAACAAAATTACAGAATCAAACAAAATATAAACATTTCTTAACCCACCTACTTTTTCAATATTTCTACTTACCGTCATGTACTGTCATGTTGAACTGTGGTGGTGGTGCTGCAGTAGAGTTTTCACCTCATAGTAAGACATTGTCCTGTTCAATTCTCAGTTAGAGCGTCTTCTGTGTGGAGACATGCATGAATGGGCATACCTTCGTTGAAGGTTGTGCGTCAGGGCCGGCAACTCAGCACATAAAAATTTACTGCCAATCATTAGTGGACTGGAGTTCCGCTGTGGCGACCCCTAACCGGGAAAAGCCGAAAGACACAACAACAACTACTTACTGTCATGTTGATCGCTGTAAGCTGTGGTGGTGCAGTGGTAACATTGTCGCCTCACAGCAAGCGGTTCTCCCATTCAATTCTTGGCTGGAGCGCCTTCTGTGTGAAGTCTGCATGTCCTCCCTGCGGTCAAGTAGCGTTCGAAAGACATGCATGAATAGGCGTGCCTTCATTGAAGGTTGGGCGTCGAGCTGGCACCTTGGCACTGTAAAAATCTACTGCCAATCATTAGCGGACTGGAGTTTCGCTGTGGCGACCCCTAACCGGGAAAAGCCGAAAGAAAAACAAAAACAACCGTCATGTTGATCGCTAGTGTTGTCAATTGACTTGTTAAAAGTATAAAAGCAAATCTATGCAATAGACCTTTGATCAGTCATCCTCAACCTATTTTTTTATTTATTTGTTGATGCAGTGCTTTAATTGGTGGCCTGTTGTCATATGATCTGCTTATCTTTGAATGGGGTGAGAGCTGTTATAACTGGATGAAAGTATTGCAGTAAGCCTATTCAATGACTTTCTCACTTGTAATAAGGAAATCTATTTGAAGTCACTGTACGTGAAAACAGTAATGGCTGCACAGTAACATATTAGTCACAAACCTTTACCACCTGAGACAGCTTTTGATGTGATCAGAGACACAAGGAAAGCATTGTCATACCTCTGGCTGGGTGATTCTGCCTTACAATTTACCATTGTTGCTAAATATTTCTGTGGAACCCAAAACCTAATGAAATATGTTGAACAGTTACTGAACTATTTTATTAAGGCAAAACAGCATCTGTTCCATTCTTGAAAAATAAAATTGCAAATTCAGTGGGATTAATAACATGAAGGATAAATATTTCATGATTTTTTTTTTGTCATAGCCTAGTCACATGTACATTTTTTTCTCAGCAACAATCACCTAACAGTAATAGTACAGTAAAAACATAAAACATTTCTAAACTTGAAGGTTGTTGAGGTGATATATATATACATATATATATATATATATATATATATATATAAAATTATCAGGTTCATAAGTTCATAGGAGGTTACTAGGCTACCGTCCCTAGAGCCATTTCATGACTAGCCATATTTATCCCGAGTTGCCCCAATTGTTGGTGGTTAGGTGAGTGAAGTTTGCAGAGGTAATAGTCTATGGTAGTTAATACTGACTTCCTCTGTCAAGGAGGGACATGGGCACCACCCCAGGAGTGAATATGCAGTCATCCATCCATTGATCTAGGTTGCTTTTGAAGAGGGTCAGGGAGGGGCTCTGTTTCACATGAATTGTAAGCTTGTTCCAGAAAAGTGTCAGTCTCTGGGAGATGTATCTATCTCTCCAGCATGACCTCTTCACATCAGAGACTAAGTTAAGATCCCTGGAGCAAGTAACCCTCCTGCAGTTTGATTTACAAATGTGTAGCATTTCCATCATGCCCGGTCAGAGACTGCCCTGTAAACCAGACACAGGTCATGTCTATGTTTACTGATCAAATGGTACATTTGTCAAACAGATATTCATTGACCATGTACCATCGATTTGACATTTCATTGAAAAGGCATATCGATAAAAATAATCTTATCGAAGAGTCATAGTCAGCCCACACACCAAACAGCACATGGTATGTACTGGATGGCCGTTCACAGAACCCTGCTCATGTGGAGGGCTGTGCCCCTATACCCCCTGTTAATTATATATACCAACTTACTCCATGATCGCACTATACTGGGGAAAGGGCAAATATCAGAATTTGCCCACAGAAACAAAACAGCATGTAATTCTGACTAAAGTCGCATTATGGTAGGGATAAGGAAATTTGTCCTTTCCCTACTGTATAATGATCTCAGAACTGGTATATATAATTAGAAGGGTGTGGGGGGACAGCCCCCCAAATGATCAGGGTTCAGTGAACGACCCTCCAGTACGTACCAGCCAGTGTTCTGTGTGTGGGTCGACTATGACTCTTCGATAAGATTATTTTCGCAGATATGCCTCTTTGATGAAATGTCTAATCGATGGCACATGGTCGATGAATAGGAGTTCAATAAATGTACCATTCAATCAGTAAACATAGACCTGCACAGGTCACCCCTTAACAAAATATAGGAGACAGAATATCGTGACAGGGTTTTCAGGCTTTCCACATAATACTTGTTTTGTGTACCCTGTAATTTTTTAGTGAGAAACCTCTGTGGTCTCTCCGGTTGTTGCAGGTGCCTAGTGAGGTACATGCAAAAGGGAGCATTGAACTCAATTATTGGTCTGATGAGGGCCAGGTATAATGGAATTATAACATCCTTAGATCTAGATGCAATGCCTTTACTTATAAGATGTGCCACATAGAAGGATTTCCTTACTAATGTGGATATGTGGTGGTCAAAGTTCAGACTGCTATCAACCTAAGTACCCAGATTATGTATCACTGGGTCTACACTTGGGGGCCACTGTTTATAATATAATTAGCAGTGATGTCAGCTTTTCCAAAGGGAATAATAATGCATTTTTTTGCATTTAGCTTTAATCCATGGCTTTGGTATGAATTACTTGACTGTGTTAACTCTGTCTGCAGTATCGCTGGGGGACTCAATGATTGCTCCCAATGTCCAATCATCAGTGAACTTGTTCAGCCACAGGCCTTCAAGTTTTCCTGGACTTCTGAGAAATAAATTCTGAACAGAAAATGGCGCAGCACAGAACCCTGTGGTACACCACTGGTGCCTGGCATTTTGCTACTGATGAAGTCATCAACTTTGACAGTATGTGTCCTGTCAGTGAGCCAGTTGTCTACCCATCTGGTAATATAGGGGTTAATTCCCAACTGGGAGAGTTTCTCTATAATACCTGAATGGGATATTGTATCAGATGCCTTGACTAGGTCAAGATAGGTGGTATGCACTGTCTTTCCCTCATCCGTTTTCTTGGTGACTTTCTCTAAGAAGTTAATCATGTTTAACAGGCGTGATATATCTTTAACAAATCCAAACTGAGTTGAGTCCAGAGTTTGGAGATTACCTAGGTAAAGAAACAATAAATAATCATGATATACTAGAGTATACCAGAGTGGCCAATGTTATGGCATGGCCTCATTGTTATTTGTTCTGTGGGAAAACAGTTATGTTTTCTTTATCTGCAAGTTAGTGCCGAAACTAAAGTTCTGACCTTTTAATGAGCTGCTTCCTGTGCCAAGGGTACAGGGTATGAATCTTTCCACCTTCATTTGCTTACTGTTTGGCCTCAAGCAAGTCACTTAACCAATCAGGCAGTGCTTTGGGGCACTTGGGAATTTGGGCTAGCTACCTTAATGGTCTCCTGGATTGCATGTCTAGTAGCTGCCCATGTACCTATGCTCATCGTTGATTGATTTAATTCTTTCAATCTATTTTGTTCTTGTGAAATACATAATGTTCTTTCATAGTCAAGTATTCTTTAATATGATATATAAGCCTGGAAGTACTACGGAGGAACTTATGTGGATAATACATGTTGTGATTTCTGAATTAGTATGTATAAAATTACTAAAGCACTGTGTCAACTGTCTAGTGTTTCATTTAGGCCTTAGGTAAACTTTCTAAACATAAACACTTCCTGAGGTATATTTGGTTGTGGCTGGAAATACCTTGCTTTTCTCTTTCTGCTGTTTATTTTGAGTTTATGTTAGCATTTGGTATGCATCCTGTACCTCATCAATAGCCATGTGAAGAAAAAGTGCTTTTGGTACTTTTTCCCAATTAATATTTAAATTCTATGACATAGCTTTTGAACATAAATAGCCATGTAGCCTATTGTGGATGGAGATATTAACTAGTTATATATTTATTTATTTATTTATTTATCATTTGTTGACCGGGAAAGTCCGACTAGGTTCCACAGAGCCTGTTTTCAGCGGAGGCCTGGGGAGAAATGCTCCAGATGCATGTCTTTGGAATGTTGGAGGAAACCGGAGTACCCGGAGGAAACCCACGCGAACACAGGGAGAACATGCAAACTCCACACAGAAGGCACCCCAGCCGAGAATCGAACCGGAGAACCTCTTGCTGTGAGGTGACAATGTTAACCACTGCACCACTGTGCCCTGAAGATCAAGAATTTGTAGTGAATTTTCTTTCTTGTTTTTTTCTTTTCCCCTTTTTCCCCTTTGGTAAAATAACTCCATCTGTATCACACTTTCTCTTACCTGCCACTTCTATTTCTCATTTCTTTCAGCTCTGTTTAGTATCACATTATTTACTAGAAGAAAATATAAAAGCCGACACCTATTTATTTGATTTTGCTTTTTGATGAAAAGAGACTATTATTAACCATTGTTCAATTTTCCATTTACAATCTTTTACCAGTTAGATGCTTTCCTGTCTAGAGCTTCTTTGGGACAATCTATTTCAGTTTTTTAGGAATCATTCTTTAAAACTTTAAAACAAAAGTGAAATGTCTTCTGGTCTAAGCACTTCTTTTGATATTATTGTTCACTGTCCTTGTCGACTGTCATGTCTTGCTAACTATTTAGAGACAGGATTACTCGAGACACAAGCAGTACAGGTTTATCTTTGGCAAATTCAAGTGGTAACAGTACTGCAGGAAGGTTCTTTTTAAAACCAACAGACTGTATTTAAAACAACAGTCATAAAGAACATATTTAAATCACTGAATGAAAGGCTTAATTTACCACAAGTGTGGTAAATAGTGACAACAGCCTTAAAATTGAAGCATATTTTTCATTATAGACTAATCAGTTCCAGATGACAATCACTTCTTAGCACAACTCAGGTGTGTGAATTTCAGCCAGTGAGTATTCATCTAGGACTTCCACTGATGGCCCATTGCAATCTGATTTTCCTGACTTTAAGCAAGCAATGAGAACTGTTTTAATGAAGGAAAGCACTGTAATATGTCTCTCCAATGGATTCCCAGTACCTTCATTAATAAAACAATCAAGAAGTTGCATTTAGAGTTAATGTTTAGTGAATGGGGCTGCAGCTAAAGATGTCATGTCAGTATAGTTTCTAAATCTATCTACCTAGGAATGCCTCTGATATGGCTAGAGCTCGAAGGGCTTGCAGGACATACAACTGGCTTACTGGCTTTCAATTTAAAAAAAAGTTTCACTGGGGTACAGCACATACTACAATATACTGAACAATTATCAAGGCCTTTTGTCATAGAAACAACACACTATTTTCTGGAAGTTAGCTATCTATCTGTGTAACAACTCGGTATCTCATTTGCAATCTTGAGTAGTTTATATAAGGGAATTGTTATCAGATTTTTCTTAGACTTTTTTTTTTTTGAAGAGAACCAGAAGAACCATTTTCTTTTTAATATTCTCCTTAGGAAATTAAAAATTATTATTCTGTTTGTCTTGTAATCTACATATTTAGATGTTGAGAATTTTTGAATATGATTAGCATCCCTAGTTTAACCCAAGCCACTTTGATTGTGATGGCATTACTCCACAGTCTTTCCTGACTATTTGGTTAAAAAACAGGGTCTTTATTAGATCATCAAAGTGTTAATACTTCGATTGTCCATTTCAGTGGCTTCGCTATTTTCAGCACTGTGGTGGAAAGTTATGGGTTGGGTTCAGGTAAGTGTGCGATTGTGTGGATGTTAGGGTTAGGGTGGGGTATGTGAGTTAGGGTTAGGGCGCGGGTGAGGTGGTGTGCGATAGTGATAGACTTTAGGGTTAGGGTGGGGTATGTGAGTTAGGGCGCGGGTGAGGTGAGTGTGCGATAGTGATAGAGTTTAGGGTTAGGGCAGGGTATGTGAGTTAGGGTTAGGGTGCAGGTGAGGTGAGTGTGCGATAGTGATAGACATTAGGGTTAGGGTGGGGTATGTGAGTTAGGGTTAGGGCGAGGATGAGGTGAGTGTGCGATAGTGACGGACCTTAGGGTTAGGGTTTGGGTTAAGGATAGTGGATAGATAGTACTGTACGTACAGTTTAGTGTAGGGTTAGATGTAAGATTTTAAGTGTATGTGTGTGGATTGCTGTTTTTTTTGGTGTGCTTGTATTGTGTGTGTGTGTTTCTCAGAACAGTGAATTTTTTCCCAGGGAAAAAATTTGCTGTTCTGAGCTTTCAGTGTTTTTAGATTTCATGGTTAGAAGTTTGAGGTTGTTGTATTCGATGATGTGCTGTTTCGTTGAACTGATATAGACCCAAAAAACATGCTGTTCTTTATAGAAAGGTTAGGAATTTGTAGTAAATGTAGAAAACAAATGGAAAATTCCACTTGAATGCTGTGTGAATTTAATCAAGTTATTTAACCAGGCAGTGGTCCTGCCTCCCATATCCCCACTGAAAAGCAGGTACAAGTTAGTATATGAGTAAAGCAGACAGATCTTGCTTTTTATTTCTTCATCTGTGTCATTTATGCACTAGAAAGGCTAATCCAAAACTAATTTCAGTATTACATATTTTTATTTTTTATCTCCTTATCTGGCTTAATTTACCAGCACATCCTGTTGTTTTTCCTAACCAGCATCTTACCAGTTTTTCATCTGGAAAACTTACAGTTTCTAAGTACCTCAGACAACTGTTATGTACCTGGACTGCTGGTGACAGAATCATTAGAGTAATCATGACTGTATAATGTAAATATTTATGTACACCACATAATAAAGGTTGATAGAAATTAGTAGTTCATTATTTGTTTTAAACAGACTTTACCTTTTTTACTGTGATAACTCTGTAGTAGGTATTAATAAAACAGTCACTAATAGTCACCTGTTCCATGTTGGGGAAGTACATGATGGTTTAGTGATTTGCACAAAAGATGCTATAATTAGAATGCATATCAGCAGCAAATTGTAGCCTATTTGCACCAGACTTGGTAATTGTGTATTCTTTAGCAAGCAAATTTTATTGCTAATACCGAAGATGACTTTCAAAACATTTTCAAGTATGATTTCATGCTTCAGGGAAAGGCTTTTTTTAAATTCTCTCCTCAACTCCTTGTCTGCCTGAATGTGTTTATTTCAGTCCTTGTCCCCATATCCTTTCAAACTGTGTTCATGTAATATCTAAGTACAACATCATTCATTTGAGTAAATATATTAGAGGTGAGGGTGGGCCATACCTTGAAGTGTCACATTTTTTTGACCTCTGCTAATTTCCAAATAAGTAGGAACGTCACTGGGAATATCAAACAGGCTTATAAACCCTGTACTCAATTAGGACTATAGGCTTATCTGTCAGGGTCAAAATGCTGGTGTCTTTGACTTTTGGGATATTTATTGCTGCTGATGGACTAATGAGAGCCTCACAATGGTTACCTTTCCCTCTGTAGGCACATTTGCTTCTTCTATCCTACTTTTTATTCTTCACCTCTGTGTCCTACTGTTTTTTCAATCATCTTTATTGAGTTATTACTTGTGACATAGGCAATCATACATTTATATAAATGAAAACAAACCATGTTGGCATATTCTCAGTTACAAACATTATACATAACATATAATCTTCTGTACAGTCATTGCCAAACCAGCATTCCATAGCTCATTCAATTCCTGCCTTCCCTTAAATCTCATTCCTCCTCCAAAACATTACACTGCATGTATGCTACCCTTTTCTAAAGGTCCTACTTGCAGTTCTTTTATCTCTGTTACTATATTCATTACTTCAAATATGGTTGGTTTAGACTTTGATTTCCATTTTCTACTGATTGTTTTTTTGGTAGCCACCAGAACTAAACTTATCAAGGCCTTACTATGTCTAGGCAATTAGGCAATTCTGATCCTGTATCCCAGATAAAAAAAAAAAATGTACTTAATTACATCAAAATGCTCACCCAATATATCTGAAAGAGTAGTCTGTTGGGTAGTTTCAAGGCCTGGCAACTCATTACACATCCATCCAAGATAAAATCCTTCAAGTCTTTATTAATTGCTGTCCACAACTTCTCCTCTGGTTGATAAAAAATATGCCTGACTTGTGTATAAAATTTTCACCCTTTTGTTGTTGAATCAGTTACCACCCTCTAGCAAGTCTTTAGCCTTGTTTCTGCATCTAATTGAATGACTGCTCTCACCGCAATCCATTCCTTCCTGTAAAATATTAATCAGCTTCCTTTTGCCTACTCATGTTTTTTCTTTACACTTATATGCCAGAACAGCTCAGCTTATGATACAGTTATCTGCAGTCATGATATGTGAGTTTAATCTCATATTCCTCACGATTACATAATGTCATTTTATATAGCTATGTTTTAACCTATTAAATCAACTATGCATGTGCATTGCTTTCGTAGATGAGCTCGGAATACCACTTCTTCAATGCATGTGCTTGTAGTCACACAGTATTCAAGTGGAGGCTGAAGGAGTCAAAACCAGGATTACAAGATGAGGATTTCTAGCAGGTCTAATCCTTAACTGTCTTTATAACAGAAATCATATATGTTATCTATCTGATTTATTGTATTTATACATAATAAAACACATAGAATAAATTATATATATTTAAATTCCAGTTTTGTACAGTGATTCTTATTATGTTCCTTCTAATATACTGGCATGCAAAATATTAATATCTGATGGACAGATGTCTTCAGTGTAGGAGATCGAGATGAAATCGGAATGAATAATCATGAACATTGTTTTCCTTTGCATCTGATTATTCTGTAGAAATTCATATGAGATCTTCAAACTGACTACAAACATTTGCATGACATTTGTCAGAAATGTTCATAACTATCCCAAGTCTATATGAGAAGGAAGAAGAAGAGGCCATGTGCTTTGCTTTCTAACATAGTTTCTCCTCCTTTTAATCTATTCTCTAACATGCCATATTTCAAACCAGGGATCCTGACATAACCTGCAGCATTTCTGCATTGGCTCATTGGCTTTGTCACTTTCTAAAAAGATAAATTTTTGCGGATACATCTGTATTGTTCAATGTAGTTTACAACCTGGCTTCCATTTTATTGCATTAGAATAATTAGAAGTTGTAGCATGTTAATATACCTTATGGAATAAACTATGCTTTATGTCTTACATTTTCTAAGTATGCCATGAGTACTTTTGCAAGGTGTAAATATGATTAATTTTCTCAAAAAACTTATTTTACCACTAAACCAGTAACACTAAGCAGTATGCTTTTACCACAGATAAACTAGCTAGGAAAAATATATTTATGCATTGCTAGCCTTGTCTAATTCTTCTTTATTTGACAACAAGTGTAGAGAAATGACAGGCCATCCTTCTTCATAGCGTCAGCCATTTTCCCCCCAGACATTGCTGAATCCATTGTTTGCTGCTCTCCATTTCTTTCCTAAATTAATAAAGGACATTTGTTTGTAATGAACATTTGCCCATCATAATCATTGACACTAGTATACAGTTTCAGCTGAACAGTTAGCTATCTTCATTTTGAATTCTTACTGCTTTGATTTCACATTTCAGGCTTTGCTATTTTAATCTGCCAATCTCGTATTATTTGGTGTGTCTGTCAAAAGGCAATAATATCGGTTGTGCCTTCTGTTGTAAGCAGGATCTGTGTTTATGTGGGGGTGGATTGATGGCATAGTTGCTGTAACATATGCTCTATATGCCTGGCTACCTGTCAAAACACCCACTGGTTTCTAAGAATAGGGTCTGCAAAGTACACATGCAGAGAAGTACAAAGAAAAAAATAAAGAAAATGTAAATGTGACACTGAAGCTGCCTAGTGTCTATAAAGAGAATCTCATGACTTCTTATTTTTCTAGAACAGGAAGAAGTCACACAAGGAGATCTGCATGACTAAAGGAGAAACATTTCCAGTGTCCCCTGTACTTATATAACTTAAAAATGATTATGACAAGAAGGAGCCAGGAATCCAGCCCAAACGACAACTTATATTGCTGATGGTTGTGGTAGAGAGGGGAAAATCTCAAAATATATATTCTGAGGCCTTCCTTATACACGACTGATGCAGCTAAGATTACTGAATTAAAAATAAGCAAAACTAGTTTTTATTTTAAGACAGCTAGGCAATAATGCATGATCCTCAGTCTAACAGAAAGCCACCCAGTGATAAAGCAATTAAAAGCTTGGCTTACAAAACCATTTTATCTCACTTGAAGAGGAGGAACTTGGAAAATAACATGCCTTCAGTATAATACTAGTGTGGTGTTTGTTGAGTTAAGTAAACCCATTCTGCTTAGTGCAATATTACATTTGAAATGATTCTTTCACTTTATGCAGATTTGTATACAATCAGTACCTTAATGAGATTTAGCTTTTTTATATTAGCTAATATAGTCTGTAGTTCACTGTTTTGCATACTAGTCTTACAAATGCTTCTATCATGTGTTGTAGCTGAAGATGGCCTGCATAGCATCAGCCCAGTTACTAGTCTATCCAATTAATAAGTAAACATATGCAGACGTATATTTGGTACCCAGACCAACAATGGAAACAATGGAAACAGTAAAGAATGCATAATGTAACAATTACTGTAATGTAAAAAGATTTTAGTATAACCAAAAAAGATATAGAGCAGCTGTATTTTATAGAATAATATATGATTTATATTGTATTGTGAATATGAATTCTGACTGATGCCGGAAGTAACGGTCTTCTGATCAGCTCAGCGAGGGTTTCTAACTTTGGTAAATAATTTTTCATTTTGAGTGGACTAAATTTTGGAGACAAAGCTGGCAAACAAGCTCAAATAAGAGGTAAGTATCTTGCATTCCTTTTGGACAATTCAGGTTCATAGGTTTATAGGTTCATAGGTAGGTACTAGCCTATTGGCCTGAGGGCCTATGTAAGCCTAGCCAACAAAGTTCCCTGGCTTACACCACCCAAGAAAGTTATTTTCCTGTGCCACTGTTGAGCAGAGACACAGAAGTGATCCCTGGGGTATATTTCCTATTTCCCATCCACTCATCAAGATTTTTTGTGAAGAGTGCTAATGAAGAACTTTGCTTGACATAGATGGGTAGCCTGTTCCAGAGTATGGGAAGTCTCTGGGACAAGAATCTATCCCTCCAGCATGTCCTGTTTATTGTGATGACAAGGTTTAGGTCCCTAGACCATGTATCTCAGAGGGATTGGGATTTCTTTAGGTGTAGCATGTCCAACAGCTCTGGGTTTGACATAGCTTTATATGTTAGGCAGAGATCACCTCGGAGTAGATGATATGCTACGGAGTAAAGATGGAGTTTTTTGAGACGGTCAGTGTAGGCATCTGTTTGAGGCCAGTAATACTCTTTGTGAGGTACTTCTGTGGCCTTTCCAGCTGTTGCAGATATCTTCTGAGGTACATTCCAAAAGGGGCGTTGTACTCTATAATGGGTCTAATGTTGATCTTAGGTTGCAGCCCCACCTCCCCATACTCTTGACTCACTCTTATAACTTCCCTTAGTTTGGTTCATTCCTTCCTCTGCCTGAGTGGTGGGAACAAAACTAGTCAAAAATGTATGCTGGGCAAATCAAAACAGGGTAAGAGTCCTAGTACCCATTCCTTCCCTGACTGAGGAGCTCACCAGAACCACACACATTGGGTTGTGTCTGGGTCCACTGCTGCCAGGTCATGAATCCTAAAATTCATTCCCTGGGTCAAGCTCACTAGCCCAATCCCTCTACTGGAGGTGAGAACAAGGTGGAAGAGAGAACTCCAGTGAACTGGTCAAATGGATCAGCCTCCTGACTACTCTCCCTGTACGACATTGTCAGCTTCATTATAGCAGCCAGCAGGGGGCACATAAACAGTACTGCCCATGACATAAAATAAAACAGTACTTTGTGTACCATGGGTAATATATCTATACCCCTGCTTTTGTTGCCAGTGCAGTAGGTATATGCTACCTCCATCATCAAAGGATGAATGAGCCAGTGCTGGCCACTCACCTTCACCCAACCCACCTGACCTTCCCAGCACCCTTGCCTTTAGTTGAATACAGGACATCTGGGTGTAATCAGAGCTTCATCTCTCTATACCCTTTATACCATGGCAGTTGAAGACTTCTGTTTAGATTAGTTTCATTACTAGGTAAATAGACTAGCACTAAAGGAAACAAGGATAAGACTGGCTTTGGAAAGCATGAAAACTAGAAGCATGGCTAAGATGCCAAGCAGTTAGTAGCAGAAAAAGTTTGTTCTGCCTCTTTCAAAGTTTCCTGACAGGATTTTTTTATCCTAAGTTAAGAAATTGTCTTCAAAAGAGCTTCTAATATATAACAAACAAAGCCTGAAAAGAATCCAGCAAGAACTTCTGTTTTTGAAGACTTCAAATTTATTTTATCCTGTCAGAAGTTTCTTTCAGTCAAGCATTACTATGAGTCATCTCAAAGCTTCCTCTCAGGAGAATTGAATGATAAAGGAATTGCCATCTCTTCTATCCAGCATGCAAGAAATATCAGGTAAAATAGATAAACTGGAAAATTAAATGGATACTATAAAATAGGAAAATAAAAAAAACAAATTGATCTATTAAATGAAATAATTAAGAAACATGCAGATCAAATCACTTCACTGGGTAAAGCTCGGAATGATATTGCTGGAAGGTTAAATAAAAATGAGACCTAAGTTGAATTCTTACTGAAACAGAACTTTGTTCTTCTGGAAAAGGTTGATGATCTTAAGAGCAGATCCAGAAGAAATGACATAAGCATATACGGTGTCCCTGAGAAGGAAACAACATGTTGCAGTTTCTGAATGCTTACATACCAGAAATATATGACTTGCCAGAATAATTTTCTTTTGGAATTGAGAGAGCACATAGGTCTCTTTCTAAGAATATTAATGGAACAAATAATCCATCTGCACCAAGATCTATAATAGTGAAATTTCTTTCTACACAGGATAAAGACTTGCCCCATTAATAAAATCTGTGTGGGCATCATGTAGAGTCTACATGGAATGTATCCATTTACACAGTCACTGTTGCCCCTTGGTAGTGTGCCATGCATATTAATGATGACGAGCTGCCAGGGGAGAGCATAGGAACAGGGACATTGAATCAGTGTAGGGAGAAGTGTAGAGGCTACCCATGGTTGTTGATGCATACAGGGTGAGGCTCTCTGCACTGCTCCCCGTTACTGTTGAAGCCCAGTAGAATTGTTTCAAATATATAATATTTTATTTTTATAATTGTTTTCCCTTTCTGTATGTTTGCACGGCGTGGCACAGAGTGCAGTAATGCCATGCTCTGCTTACATATAGATAGCTGACATCTGCCAGACATCTAAAAATAGAAAATGGATGTCATTATCATAATTACATATTTTGTGGGATTTCTTAAATTTATTTTTTTGTTCTGTAATTGCTGTTTGTGCAGCACGGTGCAGAGCACCGCAGAGTCGAGCGGTGCTCATATATACATAGCCAACAGCTGTCAGACATCTAAAAATAGAAACCAGATGTAATTAATTGTTTATTTCTGGGTCTGTTTATGCATGTTTGCATGGCATGGTGTGGTGCTTAGCAACCCTAACAGGTAGCCCAGTAGTATATGTGAAGCTATACTAGTTTTCATAATATCCAAGTAGCTAAATGGGTAGAGTTACAGCCTAATGCTTAGCAGGTCCTGGGTTTGAGTCCATAGCAGTGATAAGATGTTTGTAAGTTAATTTATTACATGGGTTTAATTTTAAAAACAAATTTTTGAAATATGGTACTGCTGCACTGTGCTGAGCACTGCTTAAACATGCTAATGGCTGCTACTGTTTGCTTGGTGCTAAGCTGTGCTAAAATCTTGGTTGTGTGAGTTTTCATGCTGCTTAGCTCTGCACCCTGCTAAACGAAGGGAATCTTTTTTGAATGTTTCTCAGTGATGTGTAAGGGTGGGAAAACAGCCTATATTAGGTGCAATAGGTGTAAATTCTGCACCATGCATTGCAGTCTAATCGACTGTTGATATGACAGGAAATGCTGTTGATGGTGCTTGCTTTCAGGCACAGAGTTGGGGTGTTCAGGATCCAGGGTCTTTGTTGGGCTCCTGGTAAAGAATATGAACCCAGCCTGATGCAGGGAGGTTTCCAGGCTTGGAATGCAAGGTGGAGGCCTGGGACCAGTTAGCCAGGGAACTTACTAGTGCTACTGGTATCCTCTGCACTGGTGAGCAGTGTCATCACCACTATGATGACATGAAGAGGAGAAATAGGGGAATCTTGGAGACCTGGGTCCAAGATACATGAGCTGGGAATGCCCAACAAATATGTAAGTATGTTTTTTACTGTTTTATCAAACTGCAAGCTGAATGTCTGCAAAACTGGTATGCATAATTGTGTGCTTCTTTTCTCCAACAGCTGCAGCTGAGAGGGCTTGCAATGTTGAGTCCCATGCTGGGCACCTGGCCAGGTTGTGCCATGAGTGTGGTATGTACAGATTTATTATGCTAACTGCAGTGCAATAAACAAGAAAAAGTAAAGCATTTACTACAATAAAGTATACACAATAAAAACTGTAGTGCAATAGATGGACAAGTAGAACTGTAGTGTAATTAATGGACAATTAGAGCTATAGTGCAATAAATGAACAATAAAAACTGTATTGCAATAAACAATACCAATAACAGTGAGCAAAATGGTGTACAGCAGGATTATGTTGTCATAACCATTGCAGTAAGGCTGTATGCATTGCTTGTCTATGCTAAGGTTGCTGTAGTCAAGTGTAACACTGTCTCCAGGTCAATATCAGTTACATTATGGTCTCTGTGCCTCCTACTCCAGGTAATAAAGGTATATGGGTGAGGTAGTCCACTCTATGGGCAGATATTGTGTGGGACTTCACAGACATTTATCAGAAATACCAATAAAGTGTTAAGCAGCGTTGTTGATTCCTAAAGAAATCTGTTTTAATAAATGCAGTACAGCTATATGCCATGCATGTGTGTTCTACTGTCACTGCAGTCAAGAATAACACTAAAATACTTCTAGAATGCAAAATAAATTCAGTCACATAATGCTCTCATTTCTTCCCACTCCAGGAACAAAAGGTATATGGCTGAGGTAGCCCATGTTATGAGCAGATATGACTGTTTTACATTTCATTTATCAGCAATACAAATAAAGTGTTAAGCAGCATTTCTGATTCCTAAAGAAATCTGTCTACATATTTCCAGTATGGCTGTATTCCTTGCATGTCTGTACTAAGTTGCTGCAGTCAAATGTCGCATTTTTTGCAGATGTCCCCTGCAGTCACAGCTATTGGGTTCTATTCCCATGTCTGCCAAGTAAGGCATGACGGATGTCCAGTTTATGTACTGTACACAAACATGCTTCTCAAGTGTCACAGTATGTAATTAAAACTGCCTAATCCACCTGGAATGCAAAGTATTACCTAATCCACTTACAGAACACCTTGCTAGTTATAGAAGTCCACATTATGTGAAAGTGTTCTGTGTAGTTGTGTACCTCCATTTGCTATTGCTTGGCCCATACTGATCCATGCTAACAGCTTGAGAAGAATGTACATGCTACATCAGCTATAGGAGAACTGGAGTCACTGCACTCAAAACTGACAGTACATGTCTGTAGAGTATTTATTATCAGTGTTTTCAAGGATATAGTGTGCATCAGTAATGGAATGTTTCTCACCCTCTCTCTCTCCCCTGGTCTATGACACGGCATCGAAAAGTCCTTTCATTGAACAGCTTTTAAACTGGAAATGCCATTAACAGAAGTCACTTTTGTGAGCTTGCGGTTCACTGAAGGTCGGACATTTTGCCCTTTCCTCACTGTAGTATGATCTCGGAGTTGGTATATATATTTAGTGGGGGTGTGGGGGCCACAGCCCCCCACAAAAGTGACCTCTATTAATGGCATTTATGGTTTAAAAGCTGTTTGATGAAAGGACTTTTCAATGCTGTGATATAGACCCCTCTACCCACCCCTTATCTTCATTTATTTATTATTGTTATTCATTACTATGATTTAATATTAACATATTTTATTAAGCTAACTATATTTGGTAAAATGTGATTTATTTATTGTTATGTGTTATTATGATTCAGTTTTTAACATATTTTGTTAAACTGTTTTGTTGGTCTTATGGTTTAATTCCTACCGGCATGTTATTAACATACTGACTGTTATGTTAATTAATGTTGTCTTACACGTAATATGCAGAAATATGTATTTGGATTGATAAATAAGATGTTCCATTCTGTTAATACTAACAATGTTTTGGTTATTACTAACCTTAATTTATTGCTATATCTCATTTACCACCTCACTTCAAGGTAGGCCGGTTCCAGCTGATCCGCCTTCCTTGCCTCATCTGGCCGTGGCACCAGGTCCCAGCACATCTGTGACCCAGACCAGTGATGCTTCCTGTGCTGCCCCTGCACTACCTGTGGTGTCAGGTAGTACCACCCCACGGGATGGGGTCAGGCCCCTCTCTGGGACCAGTGGTGGAGGGGGTGTTGTCACCTGGGCTAAGCTGCCAGTATTAGTGTGCAGGATAGTCTACTGTGGTTTTGACTGCTGCCTGTGTCAGATTGAGGACATGATGGCCAACCTGGTGGGGCAGCCTCAACCCAGTGCCCAGCCTCCACCACTGCCACTGCATTGACGAAGCAGTGCAGACAGTCCCATGGGTGGGGATGCGAGTCATGCTGCTGCCTTGTGGAGGCACATGGGACTTAGATTCCACAACACCCTCCCTGTCCAGGGTGTTCACCCCTCTCATGTGTCATACACCGCCCCTGTCTGCTGTATAGTTTGTCTTGTCTGTCTGCAAATGCATCCTCACCTGCCTAACTTACCTCCCCCACATGTACCTATGTCCCTACCCCAACATTTCACTCTCACCTTAAAAAAATGGGCACCTGTCCTCCAAAAATATATCATCCCATACATAGCTCTCCATTTCGCACACATGTCCACTGGACACATGTAATTCGGTCCAATTGACTTGACAATGCAGTTATGTTGTCCTCACCCCTCTCTGTGGTTGAGAGTTCA